>NW_007729534.1:313721-327975 GCF_000696425.1 Galeopterus variegatus | reverse complement strand
GTGCAGGCTAAAGTTATACAGGCAACAGTGCAGGTTAAAGTTACATTTTTCTTTATAACAAAGGTAAGGGAGTTGCCAGGGTCAGACAATCTGGAAATGATGGAGTTGGAATTTGAACCCATGTCAGTCTGACTCCAAAGCTCCAATTTTCCCCAGTATCTCTCACTGTTGTACTATTGACCACCTTAATTTTTACATTCCATGCTTCCCTGAAAACCTTAGTCATTTGCTCTACACTTCACTGAGTGGACAAGTTGGTTTACCATGATGATAAAAACATACAGATGCACTGTACATATAATAGGTATATATAGTGCTGTACTGGTGATGTTTAACAACCTGCTCTCCAAGGGAAAAAAGGCATGATTTGTAGCATTTACTGATGTCCATGATGTAAACCTTCCTAACATAGTTGATTTCAAGCTACCAACAGGGTATCACTGACTGCAGAATTGGGAAGAGATGAGCAAAATGGGCTCTCTAGAGCTGGTGCAAACCAGCTCCAGCAGACAACTGGATATCTACAGTAGTTAATCTCTTATCCTAAATTCTGAAATCCAAAAAGCTCCAAAATAAATATTTTCCTGTAACTCATTTTGCAGCAAAACCTGATACGAACAGATAGAAATCTATTTACAGTCTTTATTCCATTCGACATAAACAATCATACTCTCCAATGCAGAAATATTAATGTGTGTGATTATAGAGTGCAGACCCAAAATAAGTAGAGGATGTTATATACGTGTTACATAAACCATATTACCTTCCTAAAATCCAAAGTTTTCTGAATTCTGAAACACATCTGCGTGAAGCCTTGGGTTCACACATGGATTCATGTATGTTTTAACTGGGACATTGGCTTTACCTTGAAAATGATAAGAAGTAATTGAAGGGCTTTAATAACAGGACTGATGTGATCCGATTATTATTAGCATTCAATGGTGATAACTATGGGAAGAGTAGACTGAAGGATAGGACAAATAGGGTCAGAAAGACCAGTAAAGATGTTCAACTATATATTAAAAGAGTTAAGAGTTAAGAAATGATTAAGGCTTCAACTAGATAAAATGAAACAGAGAGAGTGAGAACACAAATTCCAAAGATATTTTTAAAAATTGATAAGATTTAGTGGCCAATTAGATATGGGGAATGAAGGAGGAGAGAAAGGAGTCTATCATTAATTCGTATTTGACTTGGACTGGATGAATGGTGTTATCTTTCATTACAATAGAAAGTATAGAGGAAAAAGACTGTGGGTTTTGATGTTGTTGCTTTGTCTTGTTTGAGGTGTTAGAGAACAAAGAAAAAGAAGTAAATAGATAGTAATCAGAAAGTTACCGAAAGTCTAGAGAAAAAATTGGAGTGGACTGGAATGTAGTATGTGCTGATTAAACAACAGCTGTTATTTCACACTGATTATAGCACTGGTTCGTAAGAAAATAAAAGCCATTACTTATGATTATGACTGAATAAATGATTTGAAGATAAAGTCCAACCACTCTTTGTCCGAAAGAGACAGAAATCTAAAGTGAAAGAATTTAGAAAGGCTTTTGTTATATTACCACTGGGTCAGTCACAGCATCCACTAACGGGAACAAACACGGGAAGGCCCACTGCATGTCAATCAGGTGTTTCTGCTTAAGATCAGTAAAACTGGCTTTTTATATTTATTGAGCACAAAATTCAAGTTCAGCAAACATTTTCTGAATACCCACTATGCGTTGGGTTGTTAGATACTAAGGATGCAAAGATGACCGCCTAGGCCAACTTCTCAAGAAGTTCAGAGTCCAGTAAGAGAGACAAATAGGTAGACACGACTAATATGCAGTATGATAAATGGAATGACAGAGGTTAGAAACAGTATTATGGGGATGCACGTGACAGAACTAGGCCATTATTATTCTCATGGGGTAAGACATGAGTTAGGGAAAGTTACCAAGCAGCTAAGGCAAGGGTTAGTAATCTGTGGTCAAACCCAGTCACACACCTGTTTTTGTCTGGCCTTCAAGCTAAGAATGGCTTTTACATTTTTAAATAGTTTTTTATCAAAGGTTTGGTTCCCCATACTGGCCAGCCACTAAAAAAAATATTTCATGGTCTTTTTTTTTTTCCTTTTGGAATCTGGCGGGTACAGAGATTTGAACCAGTGACCTTGGTGTTATAAAGCTGTGCTCTAACCAACTGAGCTAGCCAGACAGCCCTAAGAACAATATTTCATACCACATGAAAGTCATATGAAATTCCTAGTTCAATATCCATAAATAAAGTTTTATTAGAACACAGCCACACTTATTTATTAACATAGTCTGTTCTGGGCCGGCCCAGTGGCGCACTGCTACAGTGCGCCGCTTGGGAGCGCGGCGGCGCTCCCGCCGAGGGTTCGGATCCCACATACAGACCGGTTCCCGCTCACTGGCTGAGCGAGGCGCGGGAGCGACACCGAGTGTTGCGATCCCGTTGCCGGTCCTGGTCCGGTACAGGGGCAACACTGAGGGTTGCGATCCGTTGCCGGACACGGAAAAAGACAAAAAAAGGAAAAAAAAAAAAAAACATAGTCTGTTCTTGTGCTACAATGGCAGAGTTGAGTAGTTGAGGTAGAGATTATAAGGCTCACAAAACCTAAAATATTTACTATCTAGCCCTTTGCAAAAAAATTTTGTCAATCCTGATCTAAGACTGTATCCCAAGGAAATGTAGGATTTCTGTGTGAGTGATCTCAGGCGACGTCTTCCTCACAGGAAAACCACATCTTGGGAGAACCTGGTGCATTTAGAGAATGGCAAGTGAGGAGAGCGAAGGATGTACTGAAGTTGCTAGGGATGGGGGGATAATAAAAATGATAGGATATGGTCCCACTTCTCAAGGAGGTCACTGTCTTGTTGGCAAGCCACACAACCTTTCCATACTTAAATTCTTTTTTTTTTTTTAAAGATGACCGGTAAGGGGATCTCAACCCTTGACTTGGTGTTGTCAGCACCACGCTCTCCCAAGTGAGCCATGGGCCGGCCCTCATACTATAAGTTCTTAAAGTTGTTTCTTGGCCCTAAATCAGTTCTATGGTCTCACCTTTTTCTCCCTTCCCATGGTCCTAGTTATTTGGTTTACCTTTTTCTAAGAGGGAGCAAAGAGTAATGGGAAGAATGTAAACCTGGAAGTTGGGTCCTGTATGATCCAGCTTTGTAACCTAAGAAAAAATGTGATCCTCAGAGATTGGGAATTAAGATCACTAACAGGTAAAGTCACAGTTTCAAAAACATTTTCAAAAGCAAGGGTTGGCAAACTATGACCCAAATCTGGCCTGCTGCCTGTTTTGTGAATCAAGTCTTACTGGAACACAGCCATGCCCACTTGTTTCTGTACTATCCATGGCTGCTTTTGCTCCACAGCAGCAAAGCTCAATACTTAAAACAGAAATCGTATGGCTTGCAAAGCCAAAATTATCTGGCCCTTCACAGAAAAAGTTTTCCAACCCTTGTTCAAAAGAATACAGTTACTACAGGGAAATGGGCCTTGTCTAAAGAGCCTGATTTTCTTTTCTATTCAATAACTTGAAGACTAGATGGAGCTCATCAAATCTCCCCTACTCCTTCAGTCCTAGAAATTAGCCAACACTCAGGCCTGGAGTGTACTAGACTATTGTCTTAAGTCTGTTTTGTGTTGCTATAACAGAATACCTAAGCTGGTAAATTTTACTTTTTCAAAAAAGGTTTATTTGGCTCATGATTCTGGTGGCTGGAAAGTCCAAGACTGGACAGCCCATCTGGTAAGGGTCTCATGCTGCTTCCACTTGTGGTGGGAAAACAGAAGGGAGAATGAGTGCATGCACAGAGATCAAACACGACAAGGTAACCCAGTCCCAAGAAAGCATGAACTCACTCACTCCCTCAAGCGGCCATTAATCTACTCATGGGGAATCTTCCCCATGACCCAAACATCTTTCACTAGGCCCCACCTCCCAATACCACCACTTTGGGGATCAAATTTCAACATGAGTTTTGGTGGGGACAAACCACCTCCAAACCATAGTGGGTATGAACTAGTTACCAATTCAGCACCCACTAGCATACTGGGACCACAAAACATAGGGCCCTGACAGACACCCACAGCCTAGACACAGCAAGGCAAGACATCTGTGAACCAGCAAGTTCTCTCTCAGTTGCAAGTGTCCAGGCTCCTTTCCCTCTGTAGCATTCATAGTGGCAGCGATTCCTGTTCAGAGAATGTGGTCAATGTCAAAGTCATGAACAACTGAGGTGAATATAATCCTCCAAGACACTAGTTTGCAGCATGGATCTTCCACAAGTCTCAGTTTCACACTACAGCCAGTCCAGCTGCCAAACCACAATCTGAATTATGACACAGGAAACCAAATCCTCCAGAGAAAAGCATCAGGACTGGAGCAGACATGCAAAAGGGAATGAGTGAGAGATCCCATAATGCAAATGGTTAGATTTATTACAGTAAAACATAATAAAAATACCATTAAAAGTCATGTTTACAAAAACTATTTCACTATTAGAAAATGCCCAATTTATTCCTTGTGAAAGAGGATTTAAAAATGTATATACAGCAGAAATTCAATTGTGCAAAAATGTGTTATATATGCATGTTATGTAGAATCATACCAGAATGTTAACAATGAGAATAGTGGGATTAAAGGTGATTGTTATTTTCTTACTGAACTTTTCCATATATTCCAATTTTCTACAATAAACAATGTCTGTCTTTTTCAATCCATGCTATGGTGGGATTCACAGTACCACAAAGAATCTTATCTCAAAAGATTAATAACTATCTCAAGCTCAACATAGTCCAAACTGAACCCCTGATCTTACCCCTTATATGGTATAGCCGATGGCTCCTAGGCTACAAATCTGTATGGCATGTTATTGTACTGAATACTGTGGGCAACTGTAACACAATGGTAAGCATTTGTGAATCTAAACACATCTAAACGTACAAAAGGTGCAGTAAATATGTGGTATTATAATTTTATGGTACCACTCGCATATGTGGTCTGTTGCTGACTGAAATGTCATTATGCAGCACATGACTGGATACCCTCCCATTGCGTAGGTTGTGTCTTCACTCTGTTGACTGCTTCCTCTGCTGTGCAGAAGCTTTTCACTTTGATGTAATCCTTGTAGACTATTTTTGCTTTTGTCGACTGTGCTTTTGGGATCATATCCAAAAAATTACCACTCAGATCAATGTCATGAATGTTTTCCCTTATTTTCTTCTAGTAGTTTTACAGTATTAATTCTTCCAATCCACAAATATGGGATATCTTTCCATTATTTGTGTCTTCCTCAATTTCTTTCATCAATGTTTTATAGTTTTCAGTGTACAGGTCTTTTACCTCCTTGGTTAAATTTATTCCTAAGTATGAATTTTTTTTGTAGCTATTGTGAATGGGACTGTTTTATTGATTTCTTTTTCAGATAGTTCATTGTTAGTGGGATTACAGGGTTTTTAGTATATAGAAATACTACTAAGTTTTATACATTGATTTTGTTTCCTGAAACTTTATTGAATCCCTTTAGTTGTTCTAACAATTTTTGGTGGACTCTTCATAAGATCATGATGTCAGCAAACAGAAACAATTTAACTTCTTCCTTTCTGATTTGGATTTCTTTCTTTTGCCTTATTGTTCTGGCTAGGACTTCTAGTGCCACATTAAACAGAAGTGGCAATAGTGGGCACCCTGTCTTCTTCCTAATCTTAGAGGCAAAGCTTTCAACTTTTCACCATTGTGTAGGATTTTAGCTATGGCCTTGTGACATACATGGCCTTTACTGCGTTGAGGTATAGTTGGCCCTCCATATGTTTCGCATCCATGAATTCAATGAACCACAGATTGAAAATAATTGAAGGAAAAAAACCCAAAGAGAATATCACAATAAAAATTAATACAAATTTAAAAATACAATACAAAAAAAATTATATAGCATTTACATTGTATTAAGTATTATATATAATCTAGAGATGACTTAAAATATATGGGAGGATGTGCATAGATTATATGCAAATAATATACCATTTTACATAAGGGATTTTAGCACTGGAAGATTTTGGTATTCACAGGGACCTGGAACCAATCTCCTGTGCAATACCAAGGGATGACTGTATACATTTGGACTGTGTGTACATTCCTTCTATACCTGATTTGTTGAGAATTTTTAATCATGAAAAAATGTTGAATTTTGTCAAATGTTTTTTCTGTCTCTGTTCAGATTATCAAATGGTTTTTGTCCTTCATTCTGTTAATGTGATATATCACGTTTATTGATTCACTCATGTTGAACCATCCTTGCATTCCAAGAATAGATCCCACATGATCATGGTGAATGATCCTTTTACTGTGCTGTTGAATTCGGATTGCTAATATTTTTTTTTCCTTTTTGTCTTTTTTTCGTGTCCGGCAACGGATCGCAACCCTCAGTGTCGCACCCGTACCGGACCGGGACCGGCAACGGGATCGCAACCCTCGGTGTTGCTCCCACACCTCGCTCAGCCAGTGAGCGGGAACCGGTCTGTATGTGGGATCCGAACCCTCGGCAGGAGCGCCACCGCGCTCCCAAGCGGCGCACTGTAGCAGTACGCCACCGGGCCGGCCCTGGATTGCTAATATTTTGTGTCAAGGACTTTTGGATCTATGTTCACCAAAGATATTAGCCTGTAATGTTATTTTCTCATAGAACATTAACACATTTTCCCAGAAGAAAATAGAGCAGTCTATTTAACATATATGGAAAAAGATGGATCAAGGATTTTATTTTTTATTTATTTATTTTTGGTGGCTAGCCAGTATGGAGATCTGAACTGTACCAAGAATTTTATATCCAGCAAAATTGCTTTTAAGTAAAAAGGGCACAGAGCAGCAATGATCAGTTACATACTTAGACAACACTGTTCCCATGGACACTTCCTGAAAAATTTACTGGAGTTTATGTTGGCAAACTTTTTCTGTAAAAGGCTAGAAAGCAAATACTTCAGGGTTTGTAGTCCACAGAATCTGTTTCATATTCTCCTTTTTAAACTTTAACAACCTTTTAAAACTCTGTAAAATCCTAGGGATGAATGGCTAAAGAAATTGTCATACATGTATATAAAACAGAACACTATTTAGCTTTAAAAAAGATACCACCATCTGCAAAAACATAGATGAACCAAGAGAACATTATATTACATAAAATAAGCCAAACATAGATAGTAAAATACTGTATGATTTTACTTATATGTGGAATCTAAAAAAACCCCATAGAAACAGAGCACAGAATGGTGATTACCAAGGGCAGGGATGGGGAGGAAATGGAGAGATGTAGGTCTAAGGGTACAAACTTGCAGTTATATAGAATGAGTAAGTCTAGAGATCTAATATGCAGCATGTGGGCTATAGTTAATACAACTGTCTTTATTGTAAACTGAAAAACTGCTAATAGATTTTAGGTGCTCTTAGCACAAAAAAAGAGGTAACTCTGAGGTGGTGGGTATGTTAATTTTCTTCACTGTAGTAATTATTTCACTGTGTATATGTATAGCGAAATATCATGCTATACACCTTAAACATATACAATAAAAAAATTTTTAATGTAAATTTTGTGAAAGCCATTCTTAGCTCAAGGTTCATACAAAAACAGGTGCAGGCCACAGTTTGCCAACCCCTGTACTAGAAAATGAGCTTCAGACAAACAAAATTATTAGAGAGGCACTGTCAAAGGACTGGGACAATATTAAGTAAATAGCTATCCATAGAAACAAAACTAAATGAGTTAAAAGTGACACATTATGGGCTGGCCCTGTGTCTCACTCGGGAGAGTGTGGCACTGGTAGCGCCAAGGCCGCGGGTTCGGATCCTATATAGGGATGGCCAGTGCACTCACTGGCTGAACATGGTGCAGACCGCACCGTGCTGAAGGTTGCGATACCCTTACCGATCAGAAAAAAAAAAAAAAATGACACGTTATGTAGGTATATTGACAATGTAGATACCATTTTTTTTTTCCTTTTTGTCTTTTTTCATGACCGGTAACGGGATTGCAACCCTCAGTGTCGTGCCCGTACCGCGACCGGCAACAGGATCGCAACCCTCGGTGTCGCACCTGTACTGCGACCGGCAACGGGATCGCAACCCTCGGTGTCACGCCCGTACCGCGCTCAACCAGTGAGCGGACCGGTCTCTATATGGGATCCGAACCCTCGGCGGGAGCGCCACCGCGCTGCCAAGCGCCGCACTCTACGGAGTGCGCCACCGGGCCAGCCCTAGATACCATTTTTAAAAATACAGGAGGAGACAAGAGCAAATGCAAAAAAAATTGTTTTAACGGTTATCACTAATCTTAATGGTGGTGATAGTGTAATGTGGGATAAAGCAAGTGAATAATTAAATGGTAGGCTAATTCTATCATCGCCTGTGTCCTTCAGAACAGTGATTCTCAGTATGAAGAAAGGTGATAAAGATGTACTATAGAACCCTGCAATCCCACTTTTGAATTGAAAGTTATCAGTGTGAGCTCATGAAGTATTTTATTATATATACACCCACATATACAAACACATCCTGCCTAGCTATGTTCACTGAAAAGGCTCATAAATATTGACTACCCCAGTAGCAATGAGCAACTCTTTCGGCCAGATAGTGGTCTTGAAATGTCATTTTCCACTAAAAGAAACTTGGGCACCTTGAAGAAATGTCTGACTCCTGATCTGAGCTATGGGTAACATCTTATGCCAGATAGCAAGGAAGCTATCAGACACCACTGGGGTTATGGCAAAAGTACTCAGGAGCTAATCAAAATAAGCTTCTAGTGGCTGAAAATGGGATAATTTGAACTCAGTAAAAATACTATCAAATACGTCTCTTGGGAAGACGATAAGGAACCAATCCATTACCCGGAAAACTGACAATTAAAGAAAAAGAATCAAGGATTTATCATGCTTTTCCCATATGAAAAACTATAACCTTGGGCAAACAAATAATGGATGCAGGGATGGGTCACTTTATATAGAGAGTTTTTCCATCTACTAAATTTTTTAAAAAATCAGAATTAGAATATTAAAATTTTGCAAGGCCCAACAAACTGATGAACTGAGGACCAACAGCTGGTAAAATCACAAAAATAAAGACAACCACACATAATGCACAGTTTTGCCAAATCAGACCTTGAGTCTAGTTAAGCTTCCAATTCAGCTGCCAATTTATATGAAGTACAAAATTCAAAAGAACATGCTGGACAATAAGCATTTCAACTGCAAAACTTCACAATTTTGCAACCAGAAAAATGCAGAGTGTAAATAACTTTACAGGCTAAATGGCCTGGGTTCTTAAAAAACTAAAGGGTATGGTAAAGAAAGGAACAGAGCATTTAGAAATCTGTGGTTTAAAACAAACTTAAAAGACACATCAAATTATTTTTAATGGGTTAGACTAAACTGTGGCGTCTAGAGGTGCGCATTTGGGTGATAAAACTGTAAAGAAATACAGGAAGTAATTTCTAATGGTGTCATAGCAGCAGTAGTGTTTACAACTAATTAATCACAACCAATTACAGAGTTCTTTGTTCCTTCTCCAGTCCCACTGCTTCACTTGACTAGCCAAAAAAAAAAGAAGAAAAAAGGATAGTGGATAAATTGGGAGGAAAGGGAGGACTTAGTTTGGGATAGGGTACATGGAAAAGCTTCTGGATTGACTGTCATAGTTCTACTCCTTGACATGGGTAATGATTATGAAGGTGTTTGCCTTATTAAAGTTCATTAAGCTAATTTTTAAATAGTCTTTAGAATAGTCTACAAGGCCCTACATAACACAATGACTTCAACACACTCCCTCATTCACTCTGTTCCAGCCCCGCTGATGTCTTCAGCTCCTTGACTATGCCGGGCATACTCCCTTGTTAGCATCTTTACAGCATCTGTTCCCCCTGCCTGGAACACTTTTGCACGTATTCACTGGCTAACTCACTTACTTCTTTCACGACTTTGCTCAGATATCACCTTCTCGATACTACTGACTACTCTATTTAATATTACAACATGACCTTCAAAAGCCCATAGGTCCTGGTCCCCTTCATTCTCTTCTGCTTTTTCTTTTTTTCCATTATAACCTTCTAATATGTTTTTTCCTACTCCCCTCCCCCCCATGAGATTGTAGGCTCCATGAGGGTGGAATTTTTTTGTTCACTTGCTCTCCTACAGTTCTCTACTCAAACGTCACCTTACCAATGAAGCTCCTCTGACAATTCCTACATCCCAGCTCTGTGACAAGTCCCTATTCCCTGCTTTATTTCTTACTTTACAGTACTTATTACCATCTGACAAACTAGACATTTAACTTTTCTTTTTTTTTTTTTCCTTTATGGTATGCTTCCCAAGTGCTAAGTTTTGTGAAGAAAGGGTTTGTTTCACTTTGTCTGTTTTAACTGCTGTAACCCAGCACATAGAACATTATTAGTTTTTAACATATTTAAATAGTTTTCCCTACTTATTCTTAAGTTTTATTATGAATGACAACTGAATTTTACCAAGAGCCTTTTCAGCACTGAATGATATGATCATATGGTTTTCTCCTTTAATTTATTGATGTAGTAAATTATGTTAATAGATTTTTCTAATAATGGACTATTCTTTCATTGCTGAAATTAAAACTATTTAGTCACCATAACATCAATCTTCGGTACACTGCTGAATTCTATTTATTAGTATTTTATTTATGATTTTAGCATCTATACGCACAAGAAAGCTTATCTAAAGCTTTCTTTTCTCCAGGGACCAGGGTTCAATCCCTGTACCAGCCAGACACCAAATAAATAAATAAGTAAAAATAAAATTTTATTTTCTGTAATTTCTACTGGGTTTTGTCATTAAATCATTATTTTATAAAACTGCATAAGAAACCAAATTTAGGAAATTGGTTTCTGATTCTTCAGATAAAATCAGCATTTGTAGCTTTAAATTAACACTTAGCACAAAGTCAAGAAAAAAATAAAATTTCTCTGATCCCTTGTTTACCCTTTTTCTCCCCTATATTCTGGGCATGTCTCAGTCCTTATTCTTCAGTTTTGGGATGAAAGCAGCTCTTTTGTGGTTTTGTCTCTGGTTGTTTTACTTTCTCTGTGTAGCAACATCTTGGTGTTCAGCCAGCCCTGCATTCTTTGCAAAGAACAAATCAGATTTCTTTTTTATGGCCTACAAGAGGTTGTAAAAACACTGCCATTTCATTTCTCAAAAGTCTCCTCAGAACTCATTCTGCTTTGGTCTTTTATGAAATAACAGAGCCAATTTGTTTAAACGTTGCGAATAATTGCCCTAAGCCTATTCTGGACTTCAAGAATAACATATGTGACCAAATATTTAAATACTGACTAAAGTCCAATTGGGTAATCAACAGACTCATCATTAGACCTAGGTTTATGTTTTCATTTCAAAGATGAATTGCTTAACATATCTATAATTTAATTAAGGCTTTTAGCAGTTACAAATAATGAAACTGTAGTTTGAATTTCCTTCCATGATGACTGAATTTTTAATATTATATGTCTCTGATTTGAACATTGAAGGAGCAATCGAGATTTTTTAAAAGATCTTTAATCATCTTTCACAATACTGAGTACACAGAATTTCAAGAACGGCAACAGTTTTTAAAGTGTGTAACTCAAATTTTTATGTATATACCCATGTAACTACCACCTAGATGAAGACACACAACATTCCCCCAACAGTCTCCTTTGTGTCCCCTCCTAGTCAGTACTCCTAAGATAACCACTATTCTAACTACTATCATGAAAGATTGGTTTTATCTATTTTTGAACTTTATATAAATGAGTATATACTCATTTGCATCTGACTTTTTATGTTCAGCATAATATTTCTGATATTCAACCATGTTGTGTGTATCAGTGGTTTGTTCCTTTTTCTTGCTGAGTAATATCTCATTGCATTGCCCTATTAATAGACACTTGGATCTGTTTCCAACTTTTGGCTATTATTGTGAATAGTGTTGCTATAAATATTCTTGTATAAGTCTTTTGGTGTAATTTTCTAAGTTCATAACTTCTTTATGTTGAGAATATATGCAGGAGTGGGTTTGCTGGGTTATAAGGTATGCATGCTTTGCTAAGTAGCCGTAACATAGTTTCAGCAAATGCTGGCTGGTTAGCTCAGTTGGTAAATCACAGCCTTATAACACCAAGGTCATGCGTTCAGATTCCCATACAGGCCAACTGCCAAAACAAAGCAAAACAAAAACACAAAACATAGTTTCAGCAAATGGTTAAACTAGTTTATACTACCACCAACACTAAGAGTTCCAGTTGCTTAATATACTTGCCAACACTCTGTAATATCCATTCATTTAATATTAACCATTCTGGTAGATAAATTGAATTATCTCAATGTGGTTTTAATATGCATTCCCTGTTGATTAATAACATTAAGCCTACTTTTTTTTTTTTTAAGTAGAATGAGAATGGTGAAAAGATCTCACTAACTTATTCAAAAATCATATAATGAATAAGGGAAGGGTGCAAATCTCCTGAAAAGTGGAGAGGAGAGAGAAGCATGGCTTTATACTTCCTGTCCTCGGGCAGATGTTTATTGGATGGCCTCCTTTTTCTGGCGACCAGCCTGGGCCAGTGCTAAGTCAACCTATGTAGTTAACTGATGGAGTTTGGATATGTTGTTCCCTCCAAAACTCATGTGGAAATTTGATCTCCAATGTGGCAGTGTTGGAAACTGATTGAGTCATGGGGGCGGACCCCTCATGAATGAATTAATGTTCTCCCTGGGGGAGGGGGGAGTAATTAGTGAGTTCTCACTCTATTAGTTCCTGCGAGACCTTGTTGTTTATAGGACCCTGGCACCTCCTCTCTCTCTCTTGCTTCCTCTCACCATGTGATCTGCTTGTACCCACCGGCTGCCTGCCATTTTCCGCCATGAGTAGAAGCAGCCTGAGGCCCGTGCCAGATGCAGCTGTCCCAGAATTGTAAGCCAAATAAACCTCTTTTCCTTATAAATTACCCAGTCTCAGGTATTCTGTGATAGCAACACAAAACAGACTAAAACATTAACTTTACCCATATCCTTTATTTTTTCATAAGGATCTGAGTTACCATCTACTACAACTTCCTTTCAGCCAGAAGGATTCCTGTAAGCATTTGTTGTAGGTAAGTCTACTAGTGACAAATTATCGGTTTTGGTTTACCAGGAATGTCTTATTTCTCCTTCATTTTTTGAAGGAAAATTTTGCCACATACTGAAGTTTTAGTTGAGTATTTTCCATGTAGCGATGTGAATATGTCATCCCACTACCTTACGGACTTCATAATTTCTTATGAGAAGTCAGCTGTTAATCTAATTGAGGTTCCCTTGAATGTGATGAGTTGCTTCTCTCTTGCCACTTTAAAGATTTTATCTTTGTGTTTGAATTTCAACAGTTTATCATGTGCCTAGGTGTGGATCTCTTTGATTTTATCCTACTTGGAGTTCTCTGAGCTTCTTGTACGTGCAGATACATGTTTTTCATCAAATTTGGGGTTTTAGCCATTTATCTCTTCAAATATACTTCTGCTCCTTTTGAACTCTCCTCTCCTTCTGAGATTCCCACACTCAAAAGGGTCCCACAAGAACTCTCCTAGGGTCTGTTCATTTTTCTTAATTATTATTTTTTCCTATTCCTCAAATTAGATAAAGTCAATTGACCTATCTTCAGATTTCCTGATTTATTTCTTTTTCCTGCTCAAATTTCCTGTTGGACCCCATGAGTGAGTTTTTCATTTCGGTTGCAGTACTTGTCAACTCCAGAATTTCTATCTGGCTCAATTTTATAATCTCTATCTCTTTATTGATATCTTCTGTTTGGTGAGACATTATTCCCATACTCTGTTGAACCCCCAACAGAGCCATGGTTTCCTTTAGCTCTTTAAAGAACTATTTGTAAATAGTTCATTTATTTATTTATTTGTCTTTTTTTTTGAGACCAGCCGCACCATGCTCAGCCAGTGAGCGCTGTGAGCTCACCAGTCATCCCTATATAGGATCCAAACCCGCGGTGGGAGCGCTGCTGCGCTCCCAGCGCCGCACTCTCCTGAGTGCACCACCGGCTCGGCCCTGTAAATAGTTCATTTAAAGTCTTTGTCTACACCAAGGTCAAAGGTTCAGATCCCCATACCAGCGAAATGCTAAATAAATAAAGTCTTTGTCTAGAGAGTCCAACATCTGGGCTTCCTCAAGGCAGTTTCTATTGGTAGTTTTTTTTTTT
>NW_007729534.1:304118-312876 GCF_000696425.1 Galeopterus variegatus | reverse complement strand
TGGTCTGGAAAAAAAAAAAAAAAAAAAAAAAAAAAAAAAAAAAAAAAAAAACTAGACATTTTAAATATTTTAACGCTGAGAATCAGATTCTCTCCCCTCTTCAGAATTTGTTGTTGCTGCTGCTTACTGTAGTAGTTGTTTGTTTAGAAACTCTACAAAACAAACAAAAAAAATTCTGTAATGTCTGTATTCTTTATTGTGAGTTGCCATTGAAGTCTGTTTTGTTAGCTTACTGGTCAGCTTACTGGACGGATCCCCTTAAATACCTAGAACCAATAATATCCCAGTCTTTGCATAAGGATTCAATGTGGGTTTGAGGCACACCTTCAATACTCAATCAGTTAGCTTATAACTCTGCCTTAGTCTTCACTTCCTGCTTCCACAAAGCCTCAAGATCAGCCAGAGGTCATCTGTAGACATGCACAAGGTTCTGCCCAAGCCCATATCCTCTAATTGCCAGGAATATGCTGAACCTTTTCAAAGCTCTATGGACATTTCATTCCCAGCCTTTGCTCCCAGGGTTTTTATTTAGTTTATTATTTGCCCCAACTATTATCTATTGAATCAGGCAGCAATTACTAAAGGATTTGTCTGTAAATATTTTTGATAACCACGACTCTCCGCACTCTCAGCAGTCTTAGTACTGGGCCAGTTCTGAGTCAGGAGAAATAAAGACAAGGCTTTTGCAGAAATCTTCCAGGGAGCCACTGAACTGGGCAAAATAAATAATTACAATTGTTTGAGAATGAGACCTGTTCGGTCACTCCAGTACTGGGAATGCAGGCTGTTATTTCAGCCCCAACTGATACATGGAATGTGGCTGTGGTAAGATAAAAATGCCACAAAGCTTACTTTCTTATTGAGGTTCAGCCATTTTACATGAATAAGCACTCCCTGAGTTGTTTCAAACCTTTGGTTAATTTTTAGAGTTCTGAAAAAGTTGATTCTGATAGTTTTTGCCAGTTCTGTTGCTTTTATGGAAGGGTGAAATTTCATATTTCTTTACAGTGCCAAAATAGCAAAACTTTAAAAACCACTTAAAAATACCTCTCTCCTAGCTTCCTAGTAAAACAATTTATCAAACATTTACTGAAAATTTATAATGTTGTGTGGCTAAAAAGATAACTATGACAAAGTGTTTGCCCTCAGGTAATGTGATGACTTTAACAGTATCAGATTCCAAACGAAACTGTTAAAAATTATGACACTGGGGTGGGGTCCAGAAGCAGCAACTTTTTTTTTTTTTGTCTTTTTCGTGACCGGTAAGGGGATCGCAACCCTTTGGTGTGGTGTCGCCCACACTGCGCTCAGCCAGTGAGCGCACCGGCCAGTCCTATATAGGATCCGAACCCGTGGCGGGAGCGTTGCTGCGCTCCCAGTGCCACACTCTCCCGAGTGCGCCATGGGGCCGGCCCCAGAAGCAGCAACTTTAATAAGTGTCCCAGGTGGCTCTGATACTGGTAGCTCACTTGGAGAAAAGCTGCCTTATGTTTTCTTTGGCCTTTACATAATAGAAATGTATACTGATAATGGCATGAATGTGTTATAGAGACCAGTGCAGAAAACTGGGCAGCTGGAACAGGAAAGAGTTGCCACCGCAGAAAAACAATGTACTAACTGCAAGATAGGAAAAAGAGGGCAGAAGAAAACTTGCCTTTAGTACCTGTGAGCATAAGCAGTCTTGATTCTAGTATTGAATTTTGTCAATACTAGAAAAATGCCTTGAAACTGTTCAGATGTTATCTTCTCAGAGAAACCTTCCCTGATCCCTATTTAATTTGGCATCCCCACCTTTACCCCCCAAATATTTTTCCCTTTAACCTATTTAACAAAGATAATGTTATTTACTTATTTATTCATTCATTCATTCATTTATTTATAATTTTTATTGAATCATTATTGATTATACATATTTTGGGGGTTCAACATTGACATGTTGATGAAATCAATATTACTAGCATATATATTGTACAAATCATACTTATTCTTTATGCCCCTTGTCCAATCTCTCCCTCTCTCTCTCTCCCTCCCCCATCCCATCTCTGATAACCCTAGATTTCTTCTTTCCTTCTGAAAGAGTAATGGTTACTCTGTTGATTTGTTGCCTGGATGATCTGTCAAATGCTGAGAAATCTGTTCAGGTCCCCCAATACTATTGTTGAGCAGATGCTTCTTCTGTCACTCTGGAATGGGCTTTGAGGTGAGAGACATCTTCTTTTCTTCAGTCCCTGCTGGTGGCTCTTCCTGTGTCAATGTACTTTAGTGGTTGAAATTTCATATTTCTGTGTGGTGGTTGTGGTGTGTAGCCACTTTCGCAGCATCCGTGGTTGTTCTGGTGGCTGTGGTGGGCCACCACATGGAGGTGATGTTTTCAGAGTGCTCCTTGGCGTTGGCAGTGTGCCTGCTTGTGGGAGGGGGGTCTGGTCCCCGCTCCATACCTCAGGTCCCCGGGTGGGCCCCAAGGTGCTGGCAGTATGCCTGGGCTGGAACTAATTTTTTGTCCTTTGCTTACTTCTAAAATGGGGGAACTTCCTGTGGGGACCAGTACTTGAGCTCTGTGGTTGAGGTAAGTTGCTTCTTTGCTGCTGATTCCCTAGGGAAGGCTTTTTGTGCAGCTCAGGCTTTCATGGTTGACTTTATACATACTTCTGGCTCTCCAGAGACTTGGTGCACCTGGGTCGTATAGAAACTCTGACTTGGGCCTGAATTTTTTTCATCAAACTGCACTCCATGCAATTCTATATTCCTGACCAGTCTCCTCTGAGTGATCCTTCACTGATTGGGGTGCCGGTCAGCTATCCTTGCTGTGCCTCAGTGTTCCCCCAGTGGGCCTGTCTCCCCCACCACCCATGCTACAAACACTTCCCATGGGATGGGCCGTGTGCCAGTCCCTTGTGATGACTCATTGGCTTCTGAGTGGCTCCCTTTATTCAGTTGTTGTGGCTTCCCACTCCTATGTGGGTCCACAGGAACTCTGTTAGTGGTCTTGCTCGCCTAGAGGCCACCAAGACCCTCTTCTCCCCTGCCACCTCCAAGCAACTCCATCAGAAGGGCACAGGTGTGGCTTTTGCCAGCTCCTGCTTTGTGCGCTCAGCAGCTCCAGCCTTAAAGTGGCCATGGCATGAAATGGTCAGAGTGGTTTTTTCTTTCTCTCAACCTGGCTTCTCCCACCTTCATGCACTCCATAGGTCTCTCCTCCTCTTCCCCTAAGCTCTAGTGGCTCCAGCTTGACTGTTGTTGATTTTTTATAGTTGTAAATTGGTTGCCTTGGGGAGAGAGTGACACTGGAGACTGTCTATTCTGCCATCTTGACCGGAAGCCCAGGATAATATTTTTAAAAAATGTCTCTCAACTTGTGTTTCCTTATCAGCAAGTGGTTATTCTTTCCCAGTGTCACACCTGCCACTGTGCCCTAAAGAAAATGGCAGAACAAAGGGAAAGCCTACCCTGCCTAGGCTCCTGGTTTGCTATGGAGAGGACAAGAGAACAGTGGGAAGGAAATAGCAGTGACACGCATCTGTCCTGATCTCTCCTCTCCAGCATAAAGCTCCAGAAGGGAAGAGACGTGCTAGATAGTTTGAAGAAAAAGCTAAAAACAGAGAATCTTTGACCCACTTTCCAGCTGGATCCTGGGAAGAGAATGCTATACAGGTGCCCCTTAACAAGAAAGTAAAGACTACTTCATTGGCACAGCAAGGTCAGGAGGAAGAAGAGTATGCATTTAGTTATCCAGAGTCCTCTCCTGCATGGCATAAAAGGAACCCAGAATTTTCTGTGGAAGAATGGAAAAAGAGATAGGGAGCTGAGAGTTCCACTAGCAAAATTACCTTGGGAGGCAAACAGATTCTTTTTTTTTTTTTCCTTTTTGTCTTTTTTTGTGACCGGTAATGGAATCACAACCCTCGGTGTCGCGCCCGTACTGCGACCGGCAACGGGATCGCAACCCTCGGTGTCATGCCCGCACCGCGCTCAACCAGTGAGCGGACCGGTCTCTATATGGGATCCGAACCCTCGGCGGGAGCGCCGCCGCGCTCCCAAGTGCCGCACTCTACCACGTGCGCCACCGGGCCGGCCCAGCAAACAGATTCTATAGCTGAGAGAGGTGGGTGTTACTGCCCAGGTCCAGGACTTAAAAAACATGGTAGCCAGACCTCACAGGTTAGGCATGAACCAAGGTGTGGCCAGTGAAGTTGGGAGAACTACTGGGCCATGGTTGACCTAGAGAGAAGAGACTATGACTCCTCTGGCCACAGACTGCAACAGCACTTACCAGCAGGACAAGCAGTGACCAGGCAGACAGGGATACTAACATTCCAGAGGCAAGCAAGAACTCAGAGAGCAGCACAAGACCCACATACCTAATCTTTGTCCACATACATCTTCATATTGTTTGGATATGTTTGTCCCACAAAGCTCATGTTGAAATCTGATCCCTAATGTGGCAGTGCTAGGAGGATTTTGGGTCATGGGTGCAGATTCCTCATGAATAGATTAATGCTGTTCCTGAGGGGATGAAGGGTAATGAATGAGTTCTCTATTAGCTCCTGCAAGGGCTGGAGCCTGGCACTTCCCCTCCTTCCCTCTCTCTCGCTTCTTCTCGCCATGTAATCTTGTACCCTCTGACTGCCTGCCACTTTACATACACCATGAGTGGAAGCAGCCTTAGGCCTGCACCAGATGTAACTGTCCCAAAATTGTGAGCCAAATAAACCTCTTTTCTTTATAAATTACATAATGCCAGGTATTCTGTTATAGCAACACAATAACGGACTAATCATACATTTAGGGGATGTCATTTAGGGATGGAGAAGTGGTCCTCCTTGCATGTATAGTAGTAGCAGTATATGGGGTGGTGGTAACAGTGGTAAAAATAATAATAGCTAATACACTTTTATAGCACTTTATTATGTGCCAAACACTGTCCTAAGCTTTTTACACATTATTCATTCATTTAAACCTCATGTAAGTACCATTATTATTATTACCATTTCACAGATGAGGAAAATGAGGCATACAGAGGTTAAGTAACTGATTCAAGATCCCACTGTTAGTAAGTGGTAAAGCCAGAATTTAAATCCAATCTGACAACATGTATGTTAGGGAAAAATAGATGTATTAAATGTATTTTTTTAAATATGTGAAAAAACAGAATGTGGGCCATGCAAAGATTTTTCCAGCTAAAAATGCAGATATTTTATGCCTCTGGATCCAGAATAACATAAATAGGAGATAATAGGTACCCACCAGCTGCCCAAAATTTAAAGGTGGGCACTAATCTATTGAATAACTGTTACTGGACAAACGTGATATACTGAGAAATAAAGCAAGCTAGCACATGAATTTATAAATGTCTCATCAACCAAAGTCACAGTGGTACCCACATGTGATAAGTTCAGGAAATATAAAAGGCTTCAGAAAAAGTGAAAAGTCTTTATCTTTTAAAGGATCATATTGAAATATCTATACATGAAATGCTTCAAAGTAATCCAGTGGGTTACTCCAACCCCAAACAACCAAAACAAAATACACTGCACAACAATCTTCAAGACACTGAATATCAGGCAATGAAGAGCAGTGAACCTGAGAAATGGGGAACAAAGTGAGTCCTATGATTGCCCCAGCTTGCTGCCTTGAGAGAGTTTCCAGGCTGTGGTACAAGAGGGGAGACCCAGGTAGAGCCTAGTGGATTCTGAGTTGAGGAAATGGAGCTGAAAGTCAGAGGAAACAGAAGTAGCTAGAGTTTTCAGGACAGAGAATTAAAGAGAAAGCTGCACAGAGAGGGAATTCAGGAGATATGCTAAGGGGATAGAACCATCTGAAATAATATACAGGAGACTATGCCTAAGACTGACACAGAACCAGGAATAACGTCTGTTCCTACCACCCAGACTGAAAAAACTCATAATTCATTGGATATCAGTAGAGTACTGTGACGAAAATAGAGTAGTTTAGTCAGGCCCCCTTGCCTCAGGTCTGGTTGGGGGTGGTGCAGCACATTCTTTTTAAACAAGTTATGTGTGGGTGGAGTTAGTACACATGCGTGCCCATGAATTTTTAGCTTGTTGCTATTCTTGTGTTCTTTTTTGGTGTGTGAAGCAGAGGTTCTGAACTGCTGGTCAGCAGAGCTCACATCTAGAAATAAAGACTATTATTTCTTCACCTATTTTCCAAGGACCTTTTTCCTGTTACCTAGCTCACAGACCTGTGTGTGAAGGGTTTGTGACCCAGTCTGGACAATGGGCTCAAGGAGTCTGTGAGCTCCAGACCAAGCCCTAGCTCTACAAGTACTTATGAAGGTCTTGACTCAATAATGGGGAATAATTAGCTAAGAGTGAGTACTTCTTCAGACCCACTTATGAATCATAAAAGCAAAACCCAAAAAGATCAAACTGACCAAGTAACTTAACTGTATCCCAGAACAAAGCTGAAGAATATTTATAGAAAAGGTGAGGTGTGTGTGTGTGTGTGTGTGTGTGTGTGTGTATAGAAGAGTGATAGAAAAACAGGCTGCACAGTTAGCTCAGTTGGTTAGAACATGTTGCTAATAACTCCAAAGTGCAGATTCCTGTATCAGTCAGCTGCCCCCCCCAAAAAAAGTTTATAGAAATACAAAAATATCCAGCACTCAAAAAAGTAAAATTCACAATGTCTGACATTCAATCAAATATTATCTGCAGGAAAACACAACTCACATTGAGGAAAATAATCAAAACTGACACAAATGCTAGAATTACCAAATACATTAAAACAGTTATTTCATATATTATGGGATACAGTCTTCCAAGTATAGACATTAACAACCAAAATCAAACTCTCAAAGATGAAAGTTATGCCTGAGTTGAAAAATACAGCGGATAGGATTAATGGCAGATTAAATATATTACAAAAGATAAGATTAGTGAACTTCAAGAAAAAGCAATAGGGAGTTCTGATCAAGATGGTGGAATAGACGGTCCCTGGGGTCACTCTCTCCCACAAATCAACCAAATTTACAACTATAAAAATGTAACATCCGCCAAGCTGGGGCCACTGGAGCTCAGCAGAAGAGGAGGAGAGACCTACGGAGTTCATGAAGGCGGGAGAAACTATGATGAGAGAAAGAAAAATCTGCTCTGAGCATTTCAGGCCACGGCTGCTTTAAGGCTCAAGCTGATGAGTGCATGGAGCAGGAGCCGGCAGAAGCTGCAGCTGTGCCCTTCAGATGGAGTTACCTGGAGGCAGCAGTAGAGAAGAGGGCTTTGGTGGCCCCCAGGTCAGCAAGACCACTAATAGGTTTCCTGTGGACCCACGCAGGAGCAAGGAGCCAGAACAACTGAAAAAAGGGAGCCCCTCAGAGGCCGGTGAGTCATCACAAGGGACCAGCACAGGACCCATCCCATGGGAAGTGTTTGGAGCATGGGTGAGATGGGAACACCAGGAAAACACTGGGACACAGCAAGGACAGCCGATCTGCCCCCCAATCAGCACAGGACCACTCAGAGGAGAATGGTCAGAAATGCAGAATTACATGGGGTGCAGTTTGATGAAAAAGCTCAGGCCCAGATCAGAGATTCTACAGAACACAGATCCACCAGGTTTCTGGAGAGCTGGAAGTACCTATAAGATCAACCATTAAACCCTGAGCGGCACAAAAAGCCTTCCCTAGGGAAAGAGCAGCAAAGTAGCAATTTAAAAAACCACACAGCTAAAGTACTGGTTCCCACAGGCAGTTCCCCCATGTTAGAAGCAAAGGACCAAAAATTAGTCTTGGCCCAGGCACACCACCAGCACCTTGGGGCCTGCCTGGGAACCGGAGGCTTGGATCCAGGGATCGGACCACACTCACACTTCCAGGCAAACTGCGCCAGTGCCTTGGGGCCAGACCGGGGACCCGAGGCACAGAGAAGGGAACTGGACCCCCCTCCCACAACCAGGCACACCACGCCAGCACCTTGGGGCCTGCCCGGGGACCCAAGGCATGGAGAAAGGGACCAGACCTCTCTCCCACAACCAGGCATGCCACGCCAGTACCTTGGGGCTCGCCCGGGGACCCAGGGCATGGAGAAGGGGACCGGCCACCCCTCCCACAATCAGGGGACTGGACCCCTCTCCCACAACCAGGCACATGGCGCCAGCACCTTAGGGCCTGCCCAGGGACCAGAGGCATGGAGAAGGGGACCAAAGACCCCACAACCAGGCATACCACCAGTGCCAAGGAGCATACCAAAAACAGCACCTCCACGTGTGTGGCCCACCACAGCCACCAAAATAATCATGGCTGCCGCAAAAGCGGCTAGACACCACAATCAACATGCAGATGGTCCACCAACCACTGGAGTGCATTCATTCACACAAGAAGAGTCACCAGCAGAGACAAAGAAAAGAAGAGGATGTCTCTTTCCACAAAACCCATTTCAGAGTGACAGAAGAAGCATCTGCTCTATGATAATATTGGGGGACCTGATCACATCTCTCAGCACTGGACAGATCTAGGCAACAAATTAACAGAGTAACCATTATTCTTTCAGAAGGAGAGAAGAAATCTAGGGCAATTAGATGAGGGAGGGGGAGGAAATGGGTGAAGGGGCGAGATTGGACAAGGGGCATAAAGAATAATTACGATTTCTTTGTCCTTTTTGAGACCGGCCGCACTGCACTCAGCCAGTGAGCGGGAACCGGTCTGTATGTGGGATCCGAACCCTCGGCGGGAGCGCCGCGGCGCTCCAAAGCGGCGCACTCTAGCAGTGAGCCACCGGGCCGGCCCAATTTATTTATTTTA
>NW_007729534.1:299968-303353 GCF_000696425.1 Galeopterus variegatus | reverse complement strand
TAAAATAAATAAATTGGGCCGGCCCGGTGGCTCACTGCTAGAGTGCGCCGCTTTGGAGCGCCGCGGCGCTCCCGCCGAGGGTTCGGATCCCACATACAGACCGGTTCCCGCTCACTGGCTGAGCGAGGTGCGGGCGCAGCACCGAGGTTTGCGATCCCGTTGCCGGTCCCGGTCCGGTACGGGCACGACACTGAGGGTTGTGATCCGTTGCCGGACACGAAAAAAGATAAAAAGGAAAAAAAAAAAAATAAAATAAATAAATAAAATACAAAATACCAAAAAAAAAAAAAAAAGAAAAAAGAAAAAGCAATAAAATCATCAGAAATGATACACACAGAGGAAGAAACAATTTAAAAAATAAAAAAGAGGACTTCTAGTTTCTGTTTTATCACGTAAGAAACCTGGAAGTCACTCCTTCATCCTAACAAGTAAAAAGCTGAACAATCTGAAAAATCAAACAAGTGAGGTCACAGGGCAAACTGCTGCCCCCAAAACTGGAGAGACAGATAAGCAGATACAGAGAATCACAACTTACTAGAGCAGAAATCCACAAGCAGAACCTCCACAGAAAGCAGTAAGTGGGTAGGAAACCCAAACTATGACTGACAAACTGGTGTAGACTCGGTTGGATAAGCCTGTGAGTTCAAAACTCCGAGGCCACCCCGCCATATCTTAGTGAGTTTAACCTAGTGGAGTGCTACCAGGCTGGCACAGTGAGGATTAAAAAAAAATCCCCTCATACTTCAGGAAGGGAGAGGGAAAAAGTAACAATTTCAAAATACATTTGAAGAACATTCTGTTCTTCTTAACAAAGCCTGTCTTTGAAAGAAACTATTAGAGCTTAACCAACTTGGTGGAAGGAAAAAATACGTAGTTCCAGCCCTCTACAGCCATCTGTCCCACTGAAGGTAGGGGAGGGGGGCTTGAGAGGCATTTCTGAAGTTCACAGTTTAGAGGTGCAATCTCACTAAAAGACTGAGACCTATTTATAAGACTACAGAATGCTTCCCCTTTCCCCACACTTTGCCATCACATCACTAAAGGCCATTTACAGGAGTTTCTTTCACCCAATATATCATGTCCAGCTTTCAACAAAAAATTAGAATGCATACTAAAAGGCAAAAAATACAATTTGAAGAAACAGAGCAAGCATCGAAATCAGACTCAGATATAGCAGGGATGTTGTACTGATCAGATTATGAACTTAAAACAATTATGATTAATATGCTAAGGGCTCTAATGGAAAAAGTAGACAACATGCAAGAACAGATAGATGATGTAAGCAGAATGTCTTGGTCCATTCAGGCTATTATAACAAAATACCTTAGACTGTGTAACTTATGAACAACAGAATTTATTGCTCACAGTTCTGGAGGCTGGGAAGCCCAGTAACAGAGCATTAGCAGATTCAGTGAGTGGTTAGGGCTTGCTCTCTGCTTCAAAGATGGCACCTTCTAGCTGTGTCTTCATATGATGGAAGGAATGAACAAGCTCACTCAGGCCTCTTTTATAAGGGATTTATCCCATTCATCAGGGCAGAGCACTCATGATCCAATCACCTCCTGAAGGCCCTACCTCTTATTAGAGATTAGGTTTGAACACATGAATTGGATGGGCATATATTCAGACCAAAGCACAGAGAAATGGAAGTTCAAAGAAAGAATAAAAAATAAATGCTAGAGATCAAAAACACTGAAACAAAATGAAGAATGCCTTTAACAGACTTGTTAGTAGACTAGACAAAGATGAAGAATCTCTAAGCTTGAGGATATGTCAACAGAAACTTTGAAAACTGAAAAGCAAAGAGAAAAAAGACTAAAACAAAAAACAAACAAAAACCCCAAAGAGAATTTCCAAGAACTGTGGGACAACTACAAAAGGTGTAAGATGCAAAATGGAAATACCAGAAAAAAAATACAGACAGGAACAGAAGAGACAGTTGAAGCAATAATGATTGAAATTTCCCCAAATTAATGTCAGACAGTATGTTGGTTAATTTTATGTCAACATGACTGGGCCATAGGGTGCCCAGACTTTTGGTCACACATTAAGCAGATTGCCCTCCCTAATATGGGTGACCCTCATCCAGTCAATCAAAGACCTGAATAAAACAAAAAGGCTGAATTAGAGGGAACTTCTCCTGCCTGACTGCAAATTAAGTTCAAAGTAATACGAAATAGTAAAACTAAGAGCAGAAATCAATAAAATTTAAAACAGGAAATCAATAAAGAAAATCAATGAAAACAAAACCTGTGATCATTTTAGGAGGTAGGACCTTTCGGAAGAGTCCTTAGTGCCCTTGTAAAAGTGGCCCAAGAGAGACCCCTCACCCCTTCCCCCATGTGAGGACGAAAGAAGGTGCTATCTATGAACTAGGAAGTGGGACTTCACCAGACAGAATCTGACAGCACCTGATCTTGGACATCCCAGACTCCAGAACTGTGAGAAATCAATTACTATGTTTATAAGCTACCCAGGTTATGGTATGTTGTTATAGCAGCCCAAACAAAGACATACCCTAAAAGGTCAAACTTATGCCTACTAGAACTAAGTGTTTTTAGAAACTATTATAATCCCAACCTCTTAAAATTTTTATAATTTTTATAAATTTTGGAAGATATTATAATCAACTTTTTTTTAATCAACTTATTTTTTAAACAAAATTGAAGTTTTGCAATTGTGTGAGTTTTACTTCAATTTTCTTTGTTAAAGCCAAACACACTTGGGACAGCCTGGTACCAATAACACCAAAGTCATGGGTTCAGATCACTGTACCAGCCAACCACACACACACAAAAAAGCCAGACAAAATTAAATGTTGCCTCAACCAGAGCCACTCCACTTCTAAGTACTTTATATACTAAGATCCTTATGAAATTTCATTTGAAAAAAGAGTGTCCCACTAATAAAAGAAGTTTGAAACCAACTGGTCTACAGGATAAAATTCAAGATCTTTAGCATAAAGATCACTGAATCTAATAATGTAGAAAAGGAATTAAACACCACACCCAAGTGGAATTTATCCCAGGTATGCAAAGCTGGTTCAACATTTGAAAAATCAATTAATATAATCTATTACTCCAACAGGCTAGAGAAGAAAAATAACATACATGATCACACCAATAGATGAAGAAAAAGCATTTGACAAAATCCAACACCCATTCATGAAAAAAGCTCAGCAAACTAGTAATAGAGGGGAACTTCCTCAACTGGATAAAGAGCATCTACAGAAAACTTAAAGCAAACACCATACTTAATGGTGAGAAACAAGATGCTTTCCCACTAAGGTTAGGAACACTTATCACTCCTTTTCAATATTATACTCAAGAGACGAAAATGGCGGCGGGTCTGGAGCGCCCGCGTCAGGAAACAGCGCGATCCTGAG
>NW_007729534.1:253453-295733 GCF_000696425.1 Galeopterus variegatus | reverse complement strand
GTGTCGGTGACGGGCCATAATAATCATATACAGTGTATATTGACAAAAAAAAAAAAAAAAATCTCTGTCATTCACAACAGAGAATTGAAAGAATGTCTAAAATTCATACTTCTAAATATAGCAACAGAAGTATATTAAAAAAAAAAAATATTATACTCAAGTCCTAAGCTAATGTAATAAGATAAGAAACAAAAATAAAAGGAATATAGATTGGAAAGAAAGAAAACTATGTTTGTATGCAGATGACATGATTATCTACGTATAAGATCCAAAAGAATTAACAAAAAAAAACTCTTGGAACTAATAAATGATTATAGCAAGATTGCAGAATACAAGTTTAATACACAAAAGCCAATTGCTTTCCTATATACCCACAATGAACAAGTGGAATTTGAAATTAAAAACAAAATACCATTTAAATTAGCACCCCCAAAAATGAAATACTTAGGTATAAATCTAATCTAACAAAATATGTATACAATCTGAGGAAAACTACAAAACTCAGATAAAAGAAAGAATAAAGAAAGAGATATTCCAGATTCCATGTTTATGAATAGAAAAACTCAGTACTGTGAAGATATCATTTCTTCCCAATTTGATGTATTGATTCAAACAAATCCCAATCAAAATCCCAGATTGATTTTGTGGATATTGACAAGCTGCTTCT
Organism: Galeopterus variegatus; assembly: GCF_000696425.1. NCBI lineage: Eukaryota > Metazoa > Chordata > Mammalia > Dermoptera > Cynocephalidae > Galeopterus > Galeopterus variegatus. Next base: position 295,066 of record NW_007729534.1, on the reverse strand, counting down.
AAAGTTTATATGGAGAGGCAAAAGACCCAGAATAGCCAACGCAATAGTAAAAGAGAAGGACAAAGTTGGAAGAATGACACTACCTGACTTGAAAGACTTACAAAAAAACTGCAGCAATCAAGATAGTGTGGTAATGACAAAAGAAGAGACAAACAGATCAGTGGAACATAATAGAGAGCGAAATAATAGAGAGTGAAAACTTACATTGACACAAAAACCCGCACATAGATGTTTAGAGCAGCTTTATGCATAATTGTCAAAACTTGTTAAGTAACCAAGACGTCCTTCAGTAGGGGACTGGATAAATAAACTATTACACATTCAGCCAATGGGATATTATTCAGCACTAAGAAGAAATGAGCTATCAAGCCACGAAAAAACATGAAGAAACTTAAATGCATATGCCTAAGTGAAAGAAGCCAATCTGAAAAGGCTATATACAGTGTGAATCCAACCATATGACATTCTAGAAAAGGCCAAATAATGGAGACAGTAAAAAGATTGGTGGTTGCAAGGGGTTGGAGGCAAGGGGAATGGATAGGTGGAGCACAGAGGATTTTTAGGACACTGATAATACAAGGGGTCTTCAAAAAGTTAGTGAAAATGCATATTAAGAAAAAACTATGCATGGATTACAAAAAATTTTTTGCACCAAAATAAACTGGTACTAACTTGCCTGAACAGGATCTAGTTTGAGGCATTAAGAAGGATAAAACATCAGTTTGGAAAAATACCCTATCAGAGCAACATAAATTCTGCTAACAATGAAGCAAGAACAAACATGAAAATTTATGGTGAAGCTTGGATGGAAAAATGGTGAAAACATTGATACTTTATGAAAAATTCATGGGGGTCAATGCCCCAAAGAAATCAGCCGTCTACCAATGGATAACTCACTTTAAGAAGGGACAAGACAATGTTGAAGATGAAGCCTGCAGAGGCATCTACCTCCACTCGTGAGGAAAAAATTAATCTCGTTCATGCCCTAACTGAAGAGGACCTATGATTAACAGCAGAAACAACAGCTAACACCATAACACCTCAACTGCTTCAGTTTGCATAATTCTGACTGAAAAATTACAGGTGAGCTTGACGGGTCCCAAAACTGTTGCACCCAGATCAGCTGCAGAGATCTGTGTAGAGAAGAGCAGACCTTTCAATGGAAACTTTAAACAAGTGGGATCAAGATCCTGAAACATTTCTTCCAAGAACTTTAACAGGAGACAACGTGTGGCTTTACCAGTACAATCCCAGAGACAAAGCACAATCAAAGCCATGGCTAACAAAGGTGGATGTGGTCCAGTCAAGGCAAAAGTGGAGAGGTCAAGAGAAAAGGTTATGGCAACAGTTTTTTTAGCATGCTCAAGGCATTTTGTTTGTTGATTTTCTGGAGGCCAAAGAATGATGACATCCGCTTATTATGAGAGTGTTTGGAGAAAGTTAGCCAAAGTTTTGGCAGAAAGTTGCCTGGGAAAGCTTCCCCAGAGTCCTTCTCCACCACGACCATGTTCCTGCTCATTCCTGTTATCAAACAAGGGCAATTTTGTGAGAGATTCAATGGGAAATCATTAGCATCCACCTTATCACCCTGATTTGGCTCCTTCTTCCTTCTTTTTGTTTCCTAATCTTAAAAAATCTTTAAAGGGCACCCATTTTTCTTCACTTAATAACGTAAAAAATACTGCATTGACACAGTTAAATTCCCAGGACACCCAGTTCTTTAGGGATGAACTAAATGGCTGGTAGCATGGCTTACAAAAGTGTCCTGAGCATAAGGAAGCTTATGTTCAGAAATCAAGTTTATAGTTTTTATTTTTATCTTTTAATTCCATTTTTCCATGAACTTTTTCAAGTCACATTGTATGAACCAGCACAATTTCTAGCTCACACGTTGGGGAGACTGAAGAAAGCACAGCAAAGGTGTTGAGAACTAAACTAAGACATAAATTGTCACTAAAGCTTCAAACTAACTCATGAATGGCATGAGGGTGGGAAAGAACCAACGCAACATAGCAAAGTCTTTGAGAACTGAACCAATACTAGGAACGCTATTCGCAGAAGGTGAGAAAACTTGTGGTTTAGAACCTAACCAGCTTGAGTGCCTGCCAAAACAAAAAAATTTTAACAGGATTTCACACAGGATTTTAACAGGACTTGGAAACTCAAAACATAACTCCAAAAATTACTCGGTTCCAGAGAACCAGGAAAATGTGGCCCAAAATTGTGGAAAAAGACAATCAAAAGATGCACTGAATAGGAGTAAACAATTTCCAAGGAATGTGTAAGGCTAGCATAACTATATCATAAAACCAGATATGAATGATTTAAAAAAGGAAAATTACAGGTCAGTGTCACTCAAAAAATAGATATAAAAGTCCTAAACCAAATATCAGAATATTAAATCCTAAAACAATTATCAGATGATGATGATGAAGGTGAGTTTTTCACCCCAGAATTTCAAAATGAAATCAACATTAGAAAATCTATTAATGTAAGTTACTATTATTAGTAGTAGCTTAAATAAAAAGTCATATGACTACTTCAATTTGACAAAATTCAACCTCTGTGGTAGGCTACTTCTAAAATGGTTTCCAATAATTAAGTTATCTAAAGGGCCCTTTAAAGAAATCAAGAGTGGTCACACAGGTCCTCTCAATTGAACAGTAGGGCCTCTGGGGAGCTCAAGAGCATTGTTCTTCAGCCACCTCAGAAAAAGCCCCCAAAACAAAGGGATTTATATCAAAGAGATTTATAGGTATTAGACTATTGAGAGAGATATATAGAGTATTATCCAATGGAATGAACCTCAACTAATTTCACAACACTCAAACTTTTTGAGAAAATTGTATCAGCAGCAACCCTGCCAGACTGGACCAAAAGAGAAAGAAATAGTACAAAATGAAAAGAGGATATCAGACTCCCAAAATTCTACTGGCAGAAGGCAGACATAAATCTACACAGCTGCAAATACATACTACCTTTCATTAAAAAGGAAGGATAACTCAGACGCAGAATCAAGATCCTAGAAGGAAATGCTGAGAACCATTAAGTATTACTCTTAAGACCTGACACCTAATTGAGGAGTCTCTACCATTTTCCTAGCTGTATTTCAGAATTGATAAGGACCAGTGAACACTTCTGTGCCTCCTATTTTTCCCTCTTTAAATAGGAACATCCAGCTGTCTTGGTTAGTTAGCACAGTGCTAACACCAAGGTCAAGTGTTTAGATCCTCCTATGGGCCAGTCACCAAAAAATAAATGAATAAATAGGAAGGTCTATTATCCCATGACTGTTCCACCATTGTATACTGGGTGTAGGAGGGAACTGGGGATAACTTTATCTTTAATGTCACAGATTTTCAGATAGAAACACTGAGGAGGTCTCATCCACAAATGGACCTGATTTAAAAGAGATTCGGGACTTTGAGCTGATGAGACTTTGGGGGACCTGAGAAAGGGGCAAATGTGTTTTGCATATGCAAGAGACATGAGTCATTAGGATCCAGATGGCAGACTGGTAGGCAGCTTCTAAAATGACACCTGATGATTCTCAACTTAGCGTAATCCCCTCCGCTTGATTGTAGCTGGGCCTAGACTTGATTCTAATGAATATATCAAAAGAGATAGGCTGTCACTTCCACAATTCAGTTATAAAAATGTGACTTTCATTCTGTTCTTTCTCTGACTCTTCTTGCTTGCTTGCTCTGATGAAGCCAGCTCTCATGTTGTGAGTAGCCCTATAGAGAAACCCACATGGGAAGGAACTAAGGCCCTCCACCCAAAACCCATAAGGAACTGAATCCTGCTAAAAACCACGTGACCTAGGAAACAGTTCCTTCTCCAGTTGAGCCTGACAGCAGTCTTATCAGCCATCCTGAGCCAGAAGGCTCAGCTAAGCCAGGTCTACATTCCTGACCGACAGAAACTGGGTTACACTAAATGTTTGCTCTTTTAAGCCACTAAGTTTTGGGGTAATCTGTTATACAGCAATAGAAAATGTTTTATACAACATCCATTAACCCTGAAAACTCTTCGTAAACTAGAAATAAAAGAGAAATTCTTTAACCTGATAAAAGATATCAACAAGGAGAAAAAAACCTAATAGCACATATCACAAAATGTACATTAAAATAAATACACTGAAATTCATTGTATTCCCTTTTGAACCAACTCTGTTCTGAAAACAGAAAAAAACAAATGATAAAAGATTAAGAGTTATCCTCCATTTCCTACAAAAAGTACACTTAGGGGTAACTAAATAATTGATATTGAAACATTCTTTAGGGCTGGCTAGTTAGCTCGGTTGGTTAGAGTGCAGTGTTACAACACCAATGTCAAGGGTTCAGATCCCTGTAATGGCTAGCTGCCAAAAGAAAAAGAAAAGGAAAAAGAGTCTTTTCTATAGAAGAATATCATTAATAAACACAGAAGGAATTAAAAAATTAGACTATCATCATTTGGCCAGAACTAATAAAATGCTGGACATAACCCTATTCCCCCTCCCTGTGCATACCAGAGTTCCCCCTTCCCCCTGGGAAACTATCCTTGGCCAAGGTAGTTATCCAAGGAAAGGCACATCCCCTTTAAGACAAACAGAAGACTGAGGGAGCAGGGACCTTAAGTAAATGAATTAGCACACTGGTGCTAAACACTCTGGCACCAAGAGAGCAGTGAGTAGATTAACTTATATACTCAGCCTGATCTCCCTCGAGCTGTTATGTGAGCTGGGTGAGGGTCTCTGCGTAAGCCAGCAAATGATTTACACCTCTATTTTTTTTTTCCTTTTTGTCTTTTTTCGTGACTGGCAACGGATCGCAACCCTCAGTGTCGCGCCCGCACCGGACCGGGACCGGCAACAGGATCGCAACTCTCGGCGTCGCGCCTGCACCTCGCTCAGCCAGTGAGCGGCCGGTCTGTATGTGGGATCCGAACCCTCGGTGGGAGTGGCTTTCAGTTGTGAGGTCTGGCCCTCATTCCCTGTCAACATAGATGTGTGTCCTGGAAAATGCAACCCATTGAATAACGAGTGTAAGAAAGAAGAGAGAAAGAGAGAGAGAGAGAGAAAGGAAAGGAAAGGAAAGGAAAGGAAAGGAAAGGAAAGGAAAGGAAAGGAAAGGAAAGGAAAGGAAAGGAAAGGAAAGGAAAGGAAAGGAAAGGAAAGGAAAGGAAAGGAAAGGAAAGGAAAGGAAAGGAAAGGAAAGGAAAGGAAAGGAAAGGAAAGGAAAGGAAAGGAAAGGAAAGGAAAGGAAAGGAAAGGAAAGGAAAGGAAAGGAAAGGAAAGGAAAGGAAAGGAAAGGAAAGGAAAGGAAAGGAAAGGAAAGGAAAGGAAAGGAAAGGAAAGGAAAGGAAAGGAAAGGAAAGGAAAGGAAAGGAAAGGAAAGGAAAGGAAAGGAAAGGAAAGGAAAGGAAAGGAAAGGAAAGGAAAGGAAAGGAAAGGAAAGGAAAGGAAAGGAAAGGAAAGGAAAGGAAAGGGGAAGGAAGGAAAGAAAGGGAAGGAAGGAAGGAAGGAAGGAAGGAAGGAAGGAAGGAAGGAAGGAAGGAAAGAAAAAGAAATTAAAAAAATAATAATGCTTATGTGGAAACCTGTTATTTAATCTATCTGGAAGTGTATGTCACTAGGTGAAAAGAGACTATTTCCATACAAGGCTCTGGGAAACTGGTCATCTATACAAAAAAAAAAATCTTTAAAAGGATCTGCACTTCACACACACAAAATAAATTCCATATTGATTAATAAATTCCAGTTTGATTAATAAATTCCAGACTGATTAACATAAAAGGAAATTTCTTCTAACTTTTAGAGAAAAATATGGGAGACTATTTTTATGACCTTAGGGAAAGAAAGGATTTCTTTATAAGACACATAAAGGTTAAACCATAAAGGAAAAGACTGATAAATACAAGTTAAAAATGTAAATTCATTAAAAGATATTTTTAAAAAGTTAAAAGACAAGCTACTAAGAGAAGCAATTTGCAACATATATATCAGATAAACACTACCAAAAAAAATGAAAAACCATCCATCAGAAAAATGGGCAAAGTCATGAACAGGCATTGCACAGAAAAGAACCATAAAGGAAACCAAAATATTCCTCTCTAAAATACTGTGGATTGTTGTGCTAAAGGTCAGGATGTGGGAGGCCTCTCTGCCCTTTCCTCTGTCTTCCTCTATGCTTGCCTGATGGCAGAACAGTAATTCACAAAGACAAAAGACCTTTTTATTTCACTCCCACCCCCACCTTACCCACCTAGACACATGTAAATTCTGTTTTTGCTGGAGATGGCCCTGAGCTCTTATGGCCTCAGAGCCTGACAAGGCTACAGAAATCTAAGAGCAGACTTGACTCTTCCCATAAATTTACCTTCCCAGAGTTTCCCACTTGTTGAAAGCCTGAAACTGCTCTCTTCTTTGTCCTGTCACTTCTGAGATCTATGGTTCTTTGTTAAAATGCAGAGCTTATCTAAGCCACTACCTTAAGAGAGAGAGATATGTACTTTGAAACTGTGATGGGTAGAGCAAGTGTTAAAGATTAAAATGTTTTTCTCTTATTCTGTTTTTTTGTTGTTGTTGTTACAGAAGTGTCCCAACTTAGAATTTACGATGGCTGATAAAACATTTTTTTGCTCCCCTTCAGTCACAAATGGCCAACAGAAATATAAGATGCTCAAATTCACTGTTAGAGAATTACAAATTAAAACCATAATGAAGGTGAATATGTACATCCCCCATAATCCAGCAATTAATTCTATTCTGAAGTGTACATCTTAGAGAAATTCTTGAAGAAGACACCTTCAAAAATGTACATAGCCCTAAGTCAAAACAACCCAAATGTTTATCAGTAGAAAAATGTATTAAATAAGCTGTGTTACACCATGCCGTGGCAATAAAAACAAACTGATGATAGCACCTTAACACAAATAAATCTCAAAAGATAATGTTTAAGCAACAACAACAAAAAAGAAGAAAACATAAACTATGATTCCATTTATATAAAGTTCACTAACAGGCAAACTAAACCAAAAACAAAAACAGGAAAAACATGACAATGAAAGATCACAGACCACCATCAAGTAGTTTCAAAAATTGCTACTGTAATGCTAAAATTCCCAACCTGCCATGTCAGTTTCCCTACTCCAGCTCTTCAAATCAGGTGCCCACTTTGCTTCATTAATTAGACAAATATTTGTGAGTTTAAGACTATCTGTGACCTAAACAAACTTATGGGAAACATGTGATAACATTAACAAAAGCCTATGATGGACCCGGTACTGTCCTAGGTATTTCACACTCATTTTTCTTTTTTTAAGCAGGGCATAAGCATTTAATAATTAAAATAAAAATATACTACTTATAAGTTACCATTTTTGGGTACTTGTGCCAGATACGACCCTAAAGATGTTACAGTAATTTAAATTTAACCTTCAAAACAACTCTATGAAGTAGATACTATTATTAACATCAATCCCAATGGGTACTATCATCCTAATAAGAACAACAAGAGACCTTTTCAACCACTTACTACATGCCAGGCACTTAGCTAAGGCCTTTACAGTCATTCTAACTTAATCATCACAATAACCCTATCAAGTAGGTGCCATTATCACCCCTAATGGATACTACTGTAACCATCCTCATTTCCAGGATAAGAACACTAAAGGAGGGATGAGATCATTAAGACTGGGCAAAACCAAGTAACTCACTCAAGGCCATACAATTAATAAAGGACACTGGGATTTAAACCTCTACCTGTCTGACTCTAAGGCCTGACCGTGTTTAGCCACTGCCACGCCAATTATGTAATCTTCATAAGCACTGTAAGGTATATATAACATAAGGGTTACAGCTACAAGTCCTGAAGACAGAAAGACCTGGGTCCATATCCTGACTCTACCATGTTCCAAGTGTTGGACTGAGGACAAGCTCCTCAACCTCTCTGAGCCTCAGTCCTTTATTTAGGACATGGAGATGTTTAAGGTATCTGCGGAGAAGTGTGAAAGCGTAAATATAAAAACTAAATATGGCATTTAGAGAGCTTATCACAATGCCTAGCACACAGCAAATGTTCATTAGATGTTGGATGATATCATCATCCTTTTTCATCATCACCATCTTCTCTGTTTTATGAATAATAAAATGGAGACACAGAGAAGGAGAGTAGTTTACCCAATGTTACAAAGCCAGTTAGCATCAATGAAAGGTTTTAAACACAAGTCTAACCAGCTTCAAAGTCTAAACCCTTTTCCATCTGCCATGTGGTCTTATAGAGGCATAAGAAGCACATCCTGGACAGAGGGAGGCCTCAGGGGGATCTTCCTTAGGGAAGGGAGACTTGAACTGAATGCTGAAATACAACTATGAGTTGGTCAGTGAAGAAGTGAGAGAAAGGTGCGGCAGGCAGAGGGAGCAACACATGCAAAGGAACTAACATAATAAACAGAGTGGCGTACTTGAGTAGCTACAATTATTTCAGTGTGGCTAGAGCTCAAAGAGTAAGGGACAAGAAAGTCAGAGTCTGCATATGACGAAAACAAAGCATAGTATGATCTTGAGCAGTGGTTCTCAAAGAGAAGTCTCCAGACCAGGAACGTCAGCACCTTCTGGGAACCTGTTATAAATGCAAGTTCTTGGGCCTACCCCAGACCTCCTGAATCAGAAACTCTAGGTGATTCTGATGTATGGCTGATGTCTGAAAACATGATTTGGAGCAATGACGGAATTGTAGGGGTGTTTTCAAAAATAATGAAATCATCCTTCATTAGTCATATAATTCAGAAGAGGGAAGGACCAAAATGCTCTGAATTCATGTATAACATCTGGCAGGCACTGGCTATAATATTCATGATGTGCTTGGTTTTTCTTTGACAGCAGTGAATCAATTTTATAAGTTATTCTACTTACAGATCACATTTGTTCTATGCTTCATAGTGGCAAAATACCCAGAAATAGACTTACATTTTAAATCTTTAAAAAAATGTTTTTTCATCCAAAGAATCTGCTAAGTTTTATACCGTGCTATGATCTGAAAGTTGTGTTCCTGAAAAATTCATATGTTAAAACCTGACCACCAATGTGATGGTTTTAGGAGGTATGGCCTTTGAGAGGAGTCCTTAGTGCCCTTATAAAGGTGGCCTGAGAGAGACCCCTTGCCCTTTCCACCATGTGAGGACACAAGAAGGTGCCATCTAGGAAGCAGGCCCTCACCAGACACAGAATCTGACAGCACCTGATCTTGGACTTCCCAGACTCCAGAACTGTGAGAAATCAATTTCTACATTTATAAGCTACCCAGTTTATGGTATGCGGTTACAGCAGCCCAAACAAAGACCTGCCCTAAAAGGTCTAACTTATGCCGATTAAAACTAAGTATTTTTAGAAACCATTATAATCCCAACCTCCTAAAATTTTTTTTTTTTTTATAAAGATGACCGGTAAGGGGATCTTAAGGGCCGGCCCAGTGGCGCACTGGATGGTGCGCCGCTTGGGAAGCGCAACGGTGCTCCCGCCCGAGGGTTCGGATCCCACATACAGACCGGTTCCCGCTCACTGGCTGAGCGTGGTGCTGACAACACCAAGTCGAGGGTTAAGACTCCCAAGTGTGTTTGGCTTCAACAAGGAAAACTGAAGCTCCCAAGTGTGTTTGGCTTCAACAAGGAAAACTGAAGGGTACGGGGGCAACACTGAGGGTTGCGATCCGTTGCCGGACACGGAAAAAGACAAAAGACAAAAAAAAAAAAAGGGGGATCTTAACCCTCGACTTGGTGTTATCAGCACCACGCTCAGCGAGTGAGCGAACCAGCCATCCCTATATGGGATCCGAACCCGTGGCCTTGGTGTTATCAGCACTGCACTCTACCGAGTGAGCCACAGGCCGGCCCCCAACCTCCTAAAATTTTTATCATTTTTGTAAATGTTGGAAGACATTATAATCAATTTTTTCCTTTTGAAAATAAAATTGAATTTTTGCAATTGTGTGAGTTTCACTTCAGTTTTCCTTGTTGAAGCCAAACACACTTGGGAGAGTACTGTGCTGATAACATCAAGGTTCGGATCCCCATACCGGCCAACCACCCCAAAAAAAGTCAGACAAAATTAAATATTGCCTCAAATAGAGCCACTCCACTTCTAAGTACTGTATATACCAAGGTTCCTTATGAGATTTCATTTCATTTGAAAAAAGAATGTCCCACTAATAAGAGAAGTCTGAAAGCAACTGGTCTATAGGATAAAATTCAAGATCTTTAGCATAAAACATAAAGCCTACCAAAGGCTGGCCCCCATCAACTCTCTCAAGCCTTACTTCCCACTACTTGTGCCTAGAAATAAACTCTCCAGCAATACCAAACTGCCTGTATTTCCTCATAAATACCACACTATTTCTCATCTTTGCTCATTTATTTATATTATAACTTCCTAATGATTACTTTGTTTTGTTCAAATTATTATTTTTTTAATTATGTTAGCCTGTGGGAAGCAAATACCATGTTCTGGGCCCAGCTGGGGCTGAGCTTAGATGACTTCCACTACATGGTGGGGAGGGCAGAGCCCAAAGGTCAGGCAGTTATGGCTTGGTTTTTCCTTAGGCCCTTTTGAGCCCTGAGGTTGAGCCAGGAGCCAGGCTACAAGAAGTCCTCCATCCACCTCCTCCCTTTGGACAGTGTAGACCAGAGTTAGACATAGACCACTCCCAGGAGTACCATCTCGTGGATGGCTCATTTGACTAAGGAAAAGACAAGACATTCTGGACAATCAAGGCAATATAGCACTTCAACCATGGGTCACTCAAGGAATACAATATCCTGGGATTTTTACCCCAGGCGACATTTGGCAATATCTGGAAACATTTATGGTTATCACAATTTGGAGTAGGGTGGGATGCCACTGGCACCTAATGGATAGAAGCCAGGGATGCTGCTAAATACCCCACAATGTACAAGACGGCTTCCATAACAAAGAACTATGTGGCCCAAAATGTCAATAGTACCAAGGTTGAGGAAACCCTGCTTTAGGTCTCAGCTTGGAACCACATTGCCCAGTAAAGCCTTCCTGAACACCTCAGACTGGGTTAGGTACCTTTCCTTGGTTTTCTATAGTTCTTAGCATTGCACTGTATATGAACCTGCATCTTCCATTAGATCGTATGTTTCTTTAGGGCGGATACCTTTTATCTCCAGGGGCTAACACAGGGCCTGACACATAGTAGGTGCTCACAAATTAGCAGAGATTGCTAACTGCCTATCCCAATATTCAAACTACTCCTCTTAGTAAAAGAACTCTCAGTTGGCACATAGTCACCTGGAATAAAGACTACATTTCCCAGCCTTTCTTATGTAGGTTGAGTCTCCCTCATCTGAAATGCTTGAGATCAGAAGTGTTTCAAATTTTTTCGGATTTTGCAGATACTTTAACCAACTGAACATCCCAAATCTGAAAATCCGAAATCCAAAATGCTCCAATGAGTATTTCCTTTGAGCATAATGTCGGTGCTCAAAAAGTTTTCCATTTTTGGAGCACTTCACATTTAGGATTTTTGGATTAGGGATGCTCAGCCTGTAGCTATATATAGCCATAAGGCTAAGTTATGGCCACTGGAAAGCAAGAAGTACTACCTGGAAACTTCCAGGAAACATCCTCAAAAAATACTAACCGTTCCTTCTTTTATGCACACCCCACCCCCATCATGCTGGTTAGAAGTAGACGGAATGACTGGAGCTCTATCTCAGATCATGGGGTGATGAAGCCAACAGCTGGAAGCAGTCTAGCCGCTAGATGATGGCAGAGCTGACAAACCAGCCCAGGACTGTCTTCTCTTACATAATAGCCATTATTTTGTTTGAAATCTTTGTTATTTTAGATCTCTATTATCTGCAGAAAAACTTAATCCAAATTAACAAATGACCTCATATCCACCTTCTACATTTTGCTACCAGTTGCCATATTCTCCAACAAAACTAAGAATTTTGCTTTATTATGTTCTTGTTCAGCTTCTTCTCATTCTTCACTGACATACTTTGGAATACAGTCGTCCCTCAGTGTACATGGGGTATTGGTTCCAGGACCTCTGATACCAAAATCCTCAGATGCTCAAGTCCCTGACATAAAGTGGCATACTGTTTGCTTATAATCTGTGCACAGCTGAGGCAGGACAGAACAGGGACACTCCCCAGGAAGGCTGCTCATAAATATTCAGAATGGATTGGCACTAGCCATCTCTTTGCCTGGCAGTTAATGGACCCATAATGAGCTGACTACCGATCAGCATGCTACAGCTAGAACTTTGTAGCTTACAAAAACTGCCCCACCTGCACACTAGGATGAACAAAAGTGCAGACAACCGCCATACGACCGCCATACAACCTTCCACCCATGACCTTAGACCAAAAAGGACAAAGTTAAAGAGAAAGTGACTCCTCTACACATGACTTGAAACTTCACAAACTCAGGAATGCATGACAGGAAGTTGATGTAGCCTCGAATTGATCTATCAGGACTTAATTATCCTTGATTCTCCCCAATGGCAGAATATTCCTCCCCTTAAGATAAACACCCCCATCACAGAACAACACATAAACCCTCCCCTTAGGAATCCACAGGGAAGTCCTCATTTTCGATACCACACGCGCACATATCAGCAGTACTTTCGCTCCACAATAAAGTCCAATTGTTTGAATGTTCCATCTGTCTATCCTCCTTCCTTTTCTTTGACTGAGCAGGTCCTCACAAGTTGTGGACTTGGCTCGGTCCCATGAAAGGTTCTCTTTACACAGTTTGACCAAGGACCTAAAACCTGTTGTCTGGTATCACACCCTCCCATATGCTTTTTAAATCATCTCTAGATTTCTCATAATACCCAATAAATGTAAATGCTATGTAAATATAGTTGTTATTCTGTATTGTTTAGGGAAAAAGGACAAGAAAAAAAGTCCATACATGTTCAGTACAGCCACCAATGTTTTTCTAATATTTTCCATCCTTAGTTGGTTAAAAGTTGGTTAAACCCATGGATGCAAAACCGATGGATATGGAGGGCCATCTGTACTATGTTTCCTCAGCTCTCTGTTTTCCTTCTACAACCATTTTGCTGTCAATTGTATCTCTTGTTAATTCAATTCCTCTTCTCAAGCTAAGGGGTCTCAGCCATTTATCTCTTCAATTTGACGTGTAAAAGAATCCACAAATCCAAAAGCATTCTTCTTAGGCAGTAAACAACTTGATTTATAAAGACCGGTCTATTGCCTTCACAAAGGATAAGCAATCACAAGTAAGCAGACTTGTTCTCTGATAACTTCACAACAAAAAAATATATATGGGCTGGCTAGTTAACTCAATTGGTTAGAGCACGGTGTTATAAGACCAAGGTCAAGAGTTTGGATCCCCGTACTAGCCAGCCACCAAAAAACTATTTATATATGTAACCTTTATAAAATTCTTATATGATAGTTCAATCTAAACTAGTAGAGCTCAGGTGATCCTAATATGCCTGCTATTAATTTTCTATGCTATTAAAGTACTCATAATTTCCATGAATTTAGTCTTTTATTCTCTTAACTTGCTCATAATATTCTTACTACCTTAAGCTTCAGAAATTTTTCAAGTGGATATTTAGTTATCTTTCTCTGTTAATTCTGTAAGATTTCAGAAGAATTTTTAATTTCCAAGCTGACAAAGATTCTTAGCATGGCCAAACTTTAGTAAGGCTCCTGAACCTTCTTCCTAGGTTCATCTGTGTACTTCTTTATAAAATCCCATTTTAGCAAAGAACTCCCACCCAATATCTGATCACCCTCAATACGTCATCCCCCAGGTGATGTCTTGTCACTGGGGCCTGTCTTCAGCAAGAATCCTGTTAAGTTGGTTTAGCCAGCCGGGGGGGGGGGGCGGGGGAAAGAAGACATAACAACTACAATTCCTTGAAGTTGATAGGACAAGCAAACAGAAAGGACATTGTCAGGTGGGACGGAGGAGAGGGAGGAGGGAGGGAGGTTTCAGTAATGGGCCACAATAATCAACCACATTGTATATCGACAAAATAAAATTTTTTAAATAAATAAATAAATAAATAAAAATAAAAAATAAAAAAGTTAAAAAAAAATGTTGGTTTAGCCAGAATCCCCCTTACTCCTGATGTTTCTTTCCTCTTAGTAGTTTTCCATCCACTGACACACACACCCCTCCCGCCCCCAATCCTGCTCTTTTGTTATAAATTCCCACTTGCCAGTGCTGTACTCAGAGTTAAACCCAATCTCTTTCTCCAACTACAAGACCACCTTGCAGTAGTTCTACAACAATGGTCCTGAATAAAGGCTGCCTTACTGTGCTTTAACAAGTATCACTGAATAATTTTTTCTTTAACAAAACAATTCCATTTTGGACATTAAAAAGAAATTGAATATTCTGGATCTAATAAATTACTAGCTATTCTTTTTATTTTCTCAAAAATATTTCCATTTCCAAAAACCTTTTTGCATTATTTCCGCCTACTTACTTAATCATTCTTTGCTCTGTATCTGATTTCTAGTTTTTTTCCCTGATTTACTTATTAGAAGTTGAAGGGTGTAAGTTACCATGCTCTTATTTGTTCTCTTGTACTTACCACTGCTATTATCTTTTTCATTCTAACTTATTTGTTATATATATAGCATACCTTACTAGTTGCTATATACTTTTTCTGCTCTAAGATAGATAACAACTCTGCTGAATTGTATTTGTAATTCTTGTACTTGCTTTGTTTAAAGGTTACCGTATATTATTTTGCTTTTCTGGCTTTGCTCTTCTGACCTAGCAAACCTGAGTTTTATTTGTTCCAGGTAATTGTATAGTATTATAATTAATTTAATAGCAGAAACAACTCTGCATACTTTAGGAACTTTCTAAAAGTTCCCTGATGGAGACAATTAAAATTCCACAGTCCACAAGAAGAGGGCAATGTAAATAGCCTCAAACCTTACTTCTATTTCCTACTTAAAATATTTGAGGAGCAGAAGTCTCCTACTTTTCTGTAACTGGAACTGACCAGGTGTATTAGTCCATTTTTGTTGCTTATAACAAAATACTTGGAACTGGGTAATTTATAAAGAAAATTAAATGTATTGCTTACAGTTTCTGAGGCTGGGAAGTCCAAAGTCTATGTGGTGGTGGCAACAGTGACCCAAGGATTTCACATTGCAAGATGGTGGAAGCAGAGAGAGCAGAGAGAGAGAAAGACAGACTCTCCTCTTCTTTTTTATTTTTAAAGCCCTCAGAACCACGCCCCTGACCACCATTTTTAATCCATTCACTACAGCATCCAATCACCTCTTCAAGGCTCTACCTTTCAATTACCTTAATAGGATTTCCCACCCTCTTAACAGTCGCAGTGGGGGCTGAGTTTCCAATACATAAAACTTGGGGGACACAATTCAAGCTTCAAAGAGTTTTGGGGGGACATAATTCAATCTACTACACCAGGGAATCAAGAGGTGCCACCCTGACTGAAAATAACTGGAAATTTCTAAGCAAAGTAAAGGTTACTTTCATAGTTAACAAGACAAAGCAGGTAGAACTGTGAAGGTCTTCCTGATATCGCTAAGTTCAACAACGTCTACATGTTCCCAGGACATCTGGTGACATCTTCAAACCTTCGAGACCTAAAT
The DNA here is from genome assembly GCF_000696425.1 of Galeopterus variegatus. NCBI lineage: Eukaryota > Metazoa > Chordata > Mammalia > Dermoptera > Cynocephalidae > Galeopterus > Galeopterus variegatus. Next base: position 279,436 of record NW_007729534.1, on the reverse strand, counting down.
ATTTTAAGTATTGGAAAACTAAGTAATACTAAAATAAGTATTAAAATCCTTATTGTTAATAATTTTCCCAGAATAAAAATGTTTATACGAAGGGAAAAGGACATGGCATGATTGACTCTGTATATAAATTCCTTATTGCAATAAACATGGAATACCTACAACTTGGTACTAATTGAATAATTTTGTATGCTTCTGCCATATCCCCAATTAGCAGTTTTTGAGAGCAGAGACTCAGTCTTAGAAGAGGAGGTATGGTCAAGTTTAGACGTGCCTCAACCAAAGCAGCTCTGCTCTTATTTGTTATATATTGGAATTCTGGGTAAGACTTTGTTTCAAAAAGGGGTTAAATGTTATTATTTTGTTATCAAGTTTTAAAAAAACACTTGAACCCTACCAGAAAGACTAAAATTGAAAGGACTGACAATACCAACTGTTGACAAAGACATGAGGCAACTAGGACACAGCCACATAGGAACGGTACAGACAGTATAGAAAACTGTCAGGAAATATCTGTTAAAGCTTTTATGTGTGTGGTGTGTGTGTGTGTGTGTGTGTGTGGTGTGTGTGTGTGTGTGTGTGTGTGTACATATATGTATATCTTATGAGCCAGCAATCTTACTCATTGGTATTTACCCCAAAGAAATAAATGCCTATGTCTACCAAAAGTAATGTACTGGAATGTTCTTAGCAACTTTATCTATAATAGCCCAAAACTGGAAAGAACCCAAATATCTATCAATGGAAGAATGGAGAAACTGTGATATATTTATAAATTGGAATATTACATAGTAATAACAAATAAACTATTGCTATTTACAATAAAATGGATGAGTTTCAAATATAATGTTGAAGCCAGGCACAAAAGAATAAATATGCATGACTGCATTTATATGAATTCAAGAACAAGTAAGACTGATATATGGTGACAGAGGTTGGAATAGTGGCTACTTTTGGGTTGAGGAGGATATTGACTGAGAAAGAACGTAAAGGAGCCACCTAGATGCTGGAAATTTTCTATATCTTATGTGGATGGTGATTACATAAGTGTATGCAGATGTAAAAATTCACCAAACTATATATGGAGTATTTGCACATTTACCATACATGTACTTTAAACCTCAATTTTTTTTCTTTGTCTTTTTTTTTTTTTCGTGACTGGTAACGGGATCACAACCCTCGGTGTCGTGGTACGGGCGCGACTGGCAACGGGATCTCAACCCTCAGTGTCACGCCCGCACCACACTCAACCAGTGAGTGGACAGTAATAACTTCGTATAGCATACATTATACGAAATTATACACACTCTACCGAGTGCGCCACTGGGCCGGCCCTAAACCTCAGTTTTTAAAAATTGATATACTAGCAAGAATTTTGTATTAAATGTTGGAAGGTTCTAGTCATGGTTCTGCCATATGAAGTTCTTTCTTTTTTTTCCTTTGCCATATTCTTGACAAAGCACAGAGCCTTACCAGGCTTCCAATCCACATACTAAAATGCTAAGTAGGGCCGAACCTGTGGCTACCTCGGGAGAGTGCAGCGCTGGGAGCACAGCGGCGCTGGGAACGCTGAGGCCGTAGGTTCGGATCCTACATAGGGATGGCCAGTGCACTCACTGGCTGAGCGCAGTGCGGACGACACCAAGCCAAGGGTTGCGATCCCCTTACCAGTCACAAAAAAAAAAAAAAAAAAAAAAAAAAAAAAAAAAAAAAATGCTATGTAAGGTCTCTTTCCCTTCTAAAATTCATTAATTTAAAATTTTTATGAATTTCCTCAGACTATATGTTTACATTAAACATAGTAAGTATATATAAAAAATGGTCTATTCCTGACTGGCACCAAAATTTAAGCATATCTCCTTAATTCCTACTTGGAGAGGCTGGAAGTATAATAGGTTTTTTTATATTAATAGATGGAACTAGCATCAGAGTCTCTGGGCCAACATACAAGCCCAAAGAGTTAAATACTTACCTAGGAACACAGGTGATTAAAAATTCATTATAGTCTATTATCTGGAAAGAACAATAAACTGCAACAACAGTAGCTAGAGGTGTAATTTTCTTTGAATCAATGAAAATAACCTAGAGCCACTGTAGTGATGATACCTAATAATTTATAAATAATCAGTAACCAGAAGTTAGGTATAGGCAGGCAGATGTTCCTTTGAGATTATCTACATAAGGAATCAATATTTACTATACAAGTTCCATGCACTGAAAAACAATCAAGAAGATAGTCCTTGGTGAAAGCAAGCAGAGTACACAAGAGAAGTACACTGCTTTTTCTTTTTTATAGGGGGCATATATTATATCTTTGATTAATGGAAAAACTCAAAAATAAAATAAAATTTAGCCACAAGCAACTTTTCTTCATGAGGAGACACTACCTGAATTAACAGTAGTTTCCATTTTTACATCCTCGTTCCAGGTATATAAGTCATCAAGTCAGGTTATCAGATCAAGTCAGGGCACCCTAGTCATCACTTTAGAAAGAAAACAAAATGCTAAGATTTGACAAAATACTAAAATCATTGTTTTTAGAAATGTTTAAATCTAAGGAACTTCTTGTATGGATTAAGCTTCCAAATTCTGGAGATGGTCTAGCCTTTTGTAAAAAACAGATGTATCCATCAGATGTCAAAGGAAGCACTACATGTAGCAAAACGCCATGGAAAAAGGCATTGGTCCTTTGGGATCAAGGCACAGATTCTAATTCTGGCCTTGCCATCTAAATTTGAGCAAATCGTTTTAATCTTTCTGTGACTCGGTCTTCTTATCTGTAAAATGAAGAAACTGGTTTAGATAATGCCTTTATTTTTCTCTAAAAATTTCAAAATGATTAAAATTCACTATGTGCTCACCAACATGGTAGATACAATTCCTGATATTAACCTTAATCCACACAAAAGCCAACTATCCTTATTAACAAAAATAACTAGAAATTAGAAATCAGAAGCCACCAAAACTGAATGATGAACATTAAGGCCTGAAGTCAGTGAAAAGACCTTTCGTTACCTATAAGATTGGGGTTGCACCCATCAAACAAATAAAAAGGACCACAATACATAAGTGAACAAACAAATTAAATAAATGAAAGGGTATAATGAACTGGTAAAGAATTAACAAAAAAATTCATCAATGAAGCTATATCTGTTCCAGAAAAGGTCTGAGGTTTATATATGTATATGTGTATCTGTGTATATACATAAAATATTAAAAACATATACAGAGAGTCATGCACCTCTTAATGACAGAGATACATTCTGAGAAATGTGTCATTAGGCGATTTAGTCCTTGTGTGAACATCATAGAGGGCACTTACACAAACCTAGATGGTATAGCTCACTACACACCTAGGCTATATGGTATAGTACTATATGAGTACTGAGCTGTGGTAAAATGCTACAATGACTACAATGACATCGCTAAGTGATAAGAATTTTTCACCTCCATTATAATCTTATGGGACCACCATCATCTATGTGGTCCATCATTGACTGAAACATCATTATGCAGCACACTCAAATATATACGTACATATATATACAAACACATATCTTTATTAACTGAATATAGGGTCAGATAAAAAACATAACTTCTACTCACTTTGACAGAGACACTCCCCCAGCTTTCCCAATCATCTCTTCATGGTGCAATACTGAGTGGTTCCATGGAATGTGGAGGAACTTTAAGAGAGTTCTCATCCACCGCTCGGGATGTAAGACGAGTTGTTCATAGTGAACCAACATGCATTTTTTATAACCAACCTCCACACACTGGTTGTACATGGTCTCTATGGCACGATTCCACTTGGTCAAACAGTCCCTGTAGCTGTTCAGGTCAAACCCAGCTATAGTAACTTTTCGAGAAATCATTGAATGTACTGATGCCCGGCCATCTCGGACCATCAGGAGAAATTTGGCATTGGGGAATAACCTAGCAAGGTAAGTTAAGGATTTCAGGGCAAAAGGATCTTTATTACATAAATAAGGGGCTGGCTCCCCATGCTTAACGATGATTTCTAGTAAGAAGGCTTGCATGGCAGAATCCAGCACTTCATCAGTGACACCAGCCTCATCCAAGCGGATCTTCTCTTTACTTGACCGTGACCACATCTGCTTCAGGGCCAGGATTCGGGGAATCACCCTGGTTTCCTCTCCACAGCGAATGTCAGGGTGTGCATCTAACATGGCCCTCATGAGTGTGGTTCCACTCCTAGGCACACCTCCAATAAATATTAAAGGCATATCCTTGTGATAGGCAAAGGTTTTGTTGGCTTTGATGTCCAGGCCAGTGCGCACAGTGGTCTTTGTGTTCTCCAATTTGACTGGCTGGCTACGTTCCTCTATTCGGTGATGGCATTCCATGGCATGCTGGCCCAAGTAAAACACAGTCACAGAACTAATCACCAGACATGCCAATAGTAAGTTCTGCTTCAGTTTTCCAACCATCTTGATGTGGTTCTCTTGTTATTAAACAGATATTTTGCTCAAAATTATTTTCAAAAAACATTCAGGCCATGGAGATTCTACTTCAGAGAGATGATCAACACCTAGTAGAAAAAGGAAAAGGTTATTTTATCATCACATTAAGATTGCTTACCAGTTATTACCATTGCATTTTAGCTAGAAAGAAGGTGAAGCAGTCTTAGATGCTTTGATATTCTTAGAACAAGGAATACACTAATGCTAGCAAAAATAAATTAACGTTTGCAATCAGAAACAGCTTTTCTTAATGTAAAATTCTGAAGCTACATATCTGGCACAGAATTAAAAACAATGACGATAAAATGCAATCAGTGCCTCAGCAGAATTATGCAAAGGGACAATAGGAATGCAATGAAAAAGAGTACGTAAATCTACCGGAGTAAGCTGTAGGGGTATTGTAAGCCATAGGAACTTGTGTGCAAAAGTATGATGGCATGACAAAACACAGCGTAATTCAGTAACAGGAAGTAGTTCAGGAGAGCTGGTGTATAGGGTGCAAAGAAAACTGTGTACGTATATGTGTCTGTAACTTAGCCCTTGGAATGACAGATAAGATTTTGATACACAGAGCATTCAAAGCTGCAGATACAATATGATCAAAGATATGGATATGTAAACACAGGGGCACGTATGTGAAACAGAACTGCTAGTTTAGCTAGTATAAGGGCACACACTGGGAAGCAGACGGCAACCAGACTACACTTAGAGTAAAAAAATTTACCCTGAATCCTCAGAAGATAAGTGTGATGGTTAATTTTATGTGTCAACTTGGCTAAGGTAGGGTGCCCAGTTGTTTGCTCAAGCACCAGTCTAAATACTTCTGTGAAAGTATTTTTTAGATGTCATTAACATTTAAATCAACATGATTTTGAGTAAAGCAGATTACCTTCCATAATACAGGAGGGCCTCATATATGTGTATGTATATACACACATACATGTATAAAATGTATATACTATTGGTTCTGTTTTTCTGAAGAACGCTGACTAACACAATAAGTATTCCTGGGGAACTTACTAACTACACTAGAAAAAGAACACATTCTGAGAGGCAGGACTTCCAGCTATGGCCTACTGAAAAGGTAGGCAATTCCTCTCCCCAAAAACCAATAGAGAGCTGGATGAAATTGACACAACAACCTTTTCAGTGCTCTGGAAATTGACTGAAGGAACATGACAACCTGAGAAGAATTTATGCTTGAAAAACTGTGCAAAATTGGGTATGAACAGTGAAAGTCTGTGTAAGGCTACTGCCACCTGTCCATCCACCCACTCAGTAGGGACAGAGGTGCTGCAGGGTAGGGTAGGGCAAGGCAAACCATGAGGACTGGCAGCCTTGATGCTGGGGTGGAAGGGAGTTTGCTGGATCTGGAGTGGTGAATAACACACCCGTTGAGCTGCACTGGCAGTGTAAGTGATGTACCAGCCAGGAGGTGTGCTGGAGAGTGGACAGCTCTAGTAGGCTGAGGTTGTAGTCATGGTTGGGCAAGTTTGTGGCCAACCCTGAAGCTGCATGCAAGCACAGAGGAAACATGAAAGGACTGAGTGGAAAGTAACAGCCACAGCAGATCGGAAAACAGCTTGAACTTTCACCGTGCTTCCCTACCCACACACACATCTACTGGCAGAGGACAAAAGCTTTACTGGCTCAAGAAGTTTGCATGAAACCACTGTCCAAGCACTGGCTGACTACTGATCACTAAACTTTGCAGACAGGGAGGCAACCCCCAGAAAGCCATGCTTAAAGATGAAACCAATAATTAAAGTGTGTGTACACATACATACACATACACGCACATACATATAAGCAACAACATCGGCATATATTTTTTGTATGAAAACATCCACTTAAGGCAAATCTTTAGAGACGTAAAGCAGGACAGAGAAACAGGGATTTAACTGCAAACTTTTTAAAAAAACTTTTTTAAAGGAACCTTTTGCAGTGACTAAAATGTTCTATAACTGAACTGTTGTCATAGTTGCACAGCTCTATAAAACCTACTAAAAATCATTGAATGGTACCCTTACAATGGGTGAGTTGCATAGTACATAAATTTTATCTCAATATGGCTGTTTTTTAAAAAAGAATACATTACTTGAAAGAAAAAAGTATATATATATAAAATATTTTTTTTCTTTTTCCTTTTGGCAGCAGGTTGGTATGGAGGGAAAAATATTTTGACAGTCTCAGTAGCATACACCAACCAAGATCTGATTTTTGTTTAATCATGTACTCAATCCTTCAGTCACTCATTCTGCGTGTGTTTGAGCACATATTATTGTGCTGGGCACTGTACAAAGCTTCAACAAAGAATCACAAAGTGAGAATCAGTTGAGATTAAAATACCAGTTTAATAAGAAAAGACTGCAAGGAAAAAAAGCATTACTTAGGATAACTGGTAGCAATATAGCACTGTGCATTACAGAGTACAGACTCAAGATGTTATCTTAAGTAACACTTAAGAGGTTATCCCAGTATTCAATTTAAGAGAGGATGAGTAGGAAGAAAACAATGGCAAGAAAAGAGTAGTACAGAAAAAAGAGATTTAGATTCAACCCTAAAATAATAACATTTTGGTTGAAGAAACTAAAATTGTATCACAAGTACAAAAAAAGAAAACTTTACCGAACTGGAAAAAGACACTAGTCTCCATTTCAAGCAAAACAAATGACAATAGACTTGAACTAGACACATCCTGTCAATTTTAAGTATGAAGGAAATAACTCTATAGGCTTCCAAACAGAAAAACAAAACAAGGACCAAAGGACCAAATAACAAGCTGGCATTAGGTATCTCTACAACATTAAATGCTTGTCCTCTGGTTTCCTTGTATATACCTTTCTTTATTTGTCAAATTACTATGATGAACACGTGTTACTTTTCTAACTGGGGAAAGATAAATCAATATTTTAAAAATAATAGAGACAGTCTTTCTTTAAAAACAGCATTTAGGCTAAGATCTGAAAAACCAGTAGGAGTTACGTAGGGTGAAGGGAAGCATATTCCAAGCAAAAGCAAATGAATATGCAAAAGCCCTGTAATGGGAAGGCATTTTAAAGCATTCAAGAAGCAGAAAGTAAGCTCATATAGCTGCCAGGTAGTGAGCAAGAGGGAAAGTGGGTGAGATGAAACTGGGCAGGGGTCAGATCATAAATTTTACGGATCAAGTGAGGGATCTGAAATTTTTTTTTTTAAAAAAAAAAGATGACCGGTAAGGGGATCTTAACCCTTGACTTGGTGTTGTCAGCACCATGCTCACCCAGTGAGCAAACCGGCCATCCCTATATGGGATCCGAACTCGTGGCCTTGGTGTTATCAGCACCGCACTCTCCCGATTGAGCCACGGGCCGGCCCCCTGAAATTTTCTGATAGAGTGATGATGTTGTCACTGATTTAAGGATATCAAATCCGGAGCTACTTGATTCAATTTAGGTTTATAAAATCTCATCTAGCCAAAACAATCTTGAAAGAGAATAAAGTTGGAGGACTCCCACTTCCCAATTTTAAAACTACAAAGCTACAGTAATAAGACAATGTAGTACTGGCATAAAAAGAGACATAAATTGATTTTTGACAAGATTGTCAAGACAATTCAATGAGGAAAGAGCGATCTCTTCAACAAATGGTGCTGAGACAACTGAATATCCAGATACAAAAGAATAACGTTGGATGCCTACCTCACACCATTCACAAAAATCAATTCAAATTAAATCACAGACCTAAATGTAAGAGCTAAAACCATAAAACTCTTAGAAGAAAACAGAGGTGTGAATCATTACAGCCTTGGGTTAGGCAATAATTTCTTAGATAAAACACCAATAAAACAAGCAACAACAAAAAAAAACAGATAAACTGGACTTCATCAAAATTAAAAATTTCATGGCCAGCAGCCAAAACAAAGTTAAAAATTTTTCTGCTTCGAAGGATAAAACAAAGAAAATGAAAGACAGACCAAACAAAAGGAGAAAATATTTGCAAGTCATATGTCTGATAAGGAAACTTGTATCTAGAATATACAATAAAGAATTGTTACAATTTACAAACAACCCAATTACAAAATGGGGCTCAGTTGTTTAGAGAGCGGCATCATCACACCAAGGTCAAGGGTTTGGATCTCATACTGGCTAGCTATGAAAAAAAAAAAAGGACAAGGGATACAAATACACATTTCTCCAAAGAAGATGTGTAAATCATCAATAAGCACATAAAAGATGCTCAACATCACTAATATTTTGGAAAATGCAAATCAAAACCATAGTGAGATACCACTTGACACCCACTAGATGGTCACAATCAAAAACAAAGAATAATGAGTGCTGGTGAAGATGTGGAGAAGTAAAAACCCTCATACACTACTGGTGGGATTGGGAAATGGTGCAGCCACTTTAGAAAATAGTTTGGCCACTTCCAGTCAAGATGGCGGAATAGACGGTCCCCAGCATCACTCTCTCCCACAAATCAACCAATTTACAACTATTAAAAAACAACAGCAGCCACAGTGGGGCCACTAGAGCTCAGGGAAAGAGGAGGAGAGACCTACAGAGTGTATGAAGGTCAGAGAAGCCACGATGAGAAAAAGAAAAACCTCTCCAACCATTTTGAGCCCCAGCTGCTTCAAGGCTGGAGCTGGTAAGCACATGGAGCAGGACCTGGCAAAAGCTGCAACTGTGCCCTTCGGATGAAGTTGCATGGAGGTGGCAGGGGAGAAGAGGACCTTGGTGGCCCCCAGGCCAGCAAGACCACTAATATGGTTCCACGGACCCACATAGGACTGAGGAGCCACAACAACTGAAAAAAAGGAGCCACTCAGAGGTCAGTGAGTCATTGCAAGGGACTGACATACAGCCCGTCCCATGGGAAGTGTTTGCAGCACAGGTGGGGGGAGATGGGCCCACTGGGAGAACACTAGGACACAGCAAGTACAGCTGATCTACCCCCCAATCGGTGTAGGACCACTCAGAGGAGACTGGTCAGGTATACAGAATTGCATGGGGTGCAGTTTGATGAAAAGACTCAGGCCCAGACCAGAGTTTCTGCACAAACTCGGGCCCAGTCCAGTGTTTCTACACAACCCAGGTGCATTGGATTTCACTAAACCCAGAAGTCCTATAAAGTCAACCATTAAAACCCGAGCTGCACAAAAACGCTTCCACAGGGAATCTATAGCAAAGCAGCAACTTAGCTCAACCACAGAGCTCAAGTACTGGTCCCCACAGGAAGTTCCCCCACTTTAGAAGTAAGCAAAGGACAACAAATTAGTTCCAGGGTAGAGTTTAAGTGGTGGGAACAGCAAATAATCCAACACAGAACTGAAAGAACAGAGTACCCACAACCAAGGACAAAGTTTGATATTAACTAGTAAAGGTCTCATTTCACCAAAAATCACCTATAACACGTAAAAGGACTGGAAGTCCCCTGGGCCACCAAGCCAGAAAAGGGGGACAACCAGACACACCACCAGCACCACGGGGCCCGCCCGGGGTCCCGAGGCATGGATCTGGGGACCAGACCCTCCTCCCACAACCAGGCACACCTCCAGCACCACAGGGCCCACCTGGGACCCTGAGGTATGGAGCCAGGAACCAGACTCTCCTCCCACAACCAGGCACACCACCAGCGTCACAGACCACAGGGTCCACCCAGGGTCCTGAGGCACAGAGCTGGGGACTGCACCCTCCTCCCACAATCAGGCAAACCACCAGTGCCACAGGGCCTGCCTGGGGCCCTGAGGCAGAGCTGGGGACCGGACCCTCTCCCACAACCAGGCTCACTGCCATCGCCACCACCAACAAGGTAAGGAGCATGCCAACAACATCACCTCCATGTAGGTGGCCCACCACAGCCACCACAATAACCACTGATGCCGTGAAAGTGGCTAGATGCCACAACCACCACACAGATGGTCCACCAGCCACTGGAGTGCACTGACACAATGAGAGTCACCAGCAGAAACCAAAGAAAAGAAGAGTATGTCTCTCCCCACAAAGCCCATTCCAGAGTGACAGAAACATCATCTACTCTATGATAGTACTGGGGGAGCTGAACACACCTCTCAGCATTGGACAGATCATCTAGGCAACAAATCAACAAAGTAACCATCGCACTTTCAGAAGGAGAGAAGAAATCTAGAGTTATCAGAGGCGGGAGGGGGGAGGGAGAGGGGGTAGGGAGAGACTGGACAAGGGGCATAAAGAATAAGTATGATTTGTAACAATATATATGCTAGTAATATTGATTTGATCAACATATGTCAACGATGAACCCCAAAAATATGTATAATCAATTATGATTCGATAAAAATGTTATAAATAAATAAATAAATAAAAAGAAAATAGTTTGGCAGTTCCTCAAAAGGTTAAACACAGAGTTACCATGTGACCAAGCAATTTTACTGAAGGGAATTGAAACATGTGTCCACACAAAACACACAAAAACTTGTACATATATGTTCATAGCATTGTTATTCATTCTACCAAACAATGAAAATAACCAAAACATCTACCAAACAAAACATGGTATATCCATATGATGTAGTGTTATTCAGCCATAAAAAGGAAAAAATACATGCTACAATATGGATGAACCTTGAAAATATTATGCTAAGTGATAGAAGCCACTCACAAAACACCACATACTGTATGATTCCATTTATATGAAATGTCCAGAATAGGGAAGTCTGTAGGCAGAAAAATTAGTAGTTGCCTGGGGCGGGGAGAAGGAGAATGATGAGAAATGACTACTAATAAGTATGGAGTTTCCTTTTAGGATGATGAAAATGTTCTAAACCCAGATTGTGGGGAATTTTATAATATGTGGATTACATCTCAACAATACCATTTAAAAAAAAAATGACCAGGGGGCCGGCCCGGTGGCGCACTGGATAGTGCGCCGCTTGGGAAGCGCGGTGGCGCTCCCGCCCGAGGGTTCGGATCCCACATACAGACCGGTTCCCGCTCACTGGCTGAGCGAGGCACGGGAGCAACACCGAGGTTTGCAATCGCGTTGCCGGTCCCCGGTCCGGTACGGGGGCAACACTGAGGGTTGCAATCTGTTGCCGGACACGGAAAAAAGACAAAAGACAAAAAAAAAAAAAAAAAATGACCAAACACTTATTAGAATGGCTAAAATAAAAAATACTGACAGTACCAAGTGCTAACGAGGATAAGGACCAACTAGAACTCTTACACATTGCTGCTGGGAATATGCAATGATACATCTACTCTGAAAGAGTTTGATAGATTCTAACAAATGTAAACATACACTTACCATACAACCCAACAATCACATTCCTGAGCATTTATCCTCATGAAATGAAACCTATATTCACACAAAACCTGCCCATGAATGTCTATAGCAGCTTTAGTCATAATCACCAAAACCTAGATACAAACCAAACGTCCTTCAATGGATGAATATGGATAAACTGTGGTAATCCATTACTGGAATACCACCCATCAATAAAAAGGAACAAACTCTTGATACATGCAACAACAATTTGGATGAATCTCAGAGGCATTATGCTCAGTAAAAGAAGCCAATCTCAAAACTATCCCATTCATAAAACATTCTCAAAATGACTAAACATCAGTAGATGCCAGGCAACCATGTGACCATAAAGGGATATAACACAAGGGAGTTGTCTGGGATGATAGAACTGTTCTGTATTATGATTGTGGTAGCTATTACATGAATCAATATAAGTATTAAAAGTCACAGAACTATGCAGACAAAAAAAGTAAATTTTACTGTACATAAATTTTTTTTAAATCAAGAAAAATTTGATGGAAAACATGAGGAGAGGAGGAAGACAGATGATAGGAAATGATCAAGAACAGGAGAGTCTGTGATCCTAAATCTTCTAATTAATAATGTTTCTGATCAAACATTATATAGTGGTGATAGATTCAGTGGTGATAGGAATACAGGAAGTAAATAATAGGTTTTATGGAGAACAGCAGAGAAATGATCTTGGAAAAATAATTTTAATAAAAATTTTCCATCTAATGGACACTTAAATGAAATAAAAATTCATTTAAATCTAAACAAAGCAAACCACACTCAGTGAAGCAAACAGAAGTGCTCTTAGGGATGCACTATACTCTAATAATTTTATACAGTTATACAGGAATCATTTTCTAGGACATTCCACCGGTTTGGGGTGGGTTAAGTAATGCATATTACATGAGAGAAGTAATCGTTAAGAAATCACCCCAAGATGGCAAAGCTTTTGATAAAATTTTGCACTATCATATTTCAAATTACATTTAACTTGCCAACTTCTGATACATATCTGAATTCAGTAGGTGACAACTGACTAAATTCCTTTCAAAAATTACCTTAGCGGGCCAGCCCGGTGGCGCACTGGATGGTGCGCCGCTTGGGAAGCGCAGCGGCGCTCCCGCCCGAGGGTTCGGATCCCACATATAGACCGATTCCCGCTCACTGGCTGAGCGAGGCGCGGGAGCAACACCGAGGGTTGCAATCCCGTTGCCGGTCCCCGGTCCGGTATGGGGGCAACACTGAGGGTTGCGATCCGTTGCCGGACACGGAAAAAGACAAAAGACAAAAAAAAAAAAAAATTACCTTAGCAACAATTTAAAATTCAATTATACAAAAACAAGGTAACCACCTCTTTGAAATCAGATACAAAATATTGACCAATCAAAAGTTAACATGAGAGACTTCTACCAATAATCAACAGTATCTGAGACCCTCTACCAACTCTCCACTAAAATACTCCAAATTCCAGTAAAATACATAAAAAGACTAAAAATTGAAATATATTTTTGATGCATTTCCTTGATTAAAAACAAACTTATAGGGCCGACCCCGTGGCGCACTCTGGAGAGTGTGGCGCTGGGAGCACAGCGATGCTCCCGCCGCGGGTTCGGATCCTATATCGGAGTGGCCGGTGCACTCACTGGCTGAGCGCGGTGTGGGCGACACCAGGCCAAGAGTTGCGATCCCCTTACTGGTCACGAAAAAGACAAAAAAAAAAAAACTTATAAATCATTTTAATGGGTACATAATACTTCACTGAAAGGACCTAATGACATTTATTTGGCCAATCCTCTATTGTTTACTTGTTTTAAATTTTTCATTATTATATCACTTCAACCATAATACTAAAAATAAATTTTTTTTCATTATTATAAACAACACTGTGATAAATATTCTTCTATGTACAAACATCTTTGCACACCTGATTATTTTCTTAAACTCAATTTTTAGAAGAGAAATTTCTAGGTCACAGAGGGTAGGGTGTGCTTGATTTTAAAGTATTTAATACATATTTGATTCATCTCTTTCTCATACCTTACATCCAAATCTAACAAAACACTCTATTGACTCTACCTCTAAAACACAGTCAGAATATGACCATTTGTCAACACATCCACTACTGCTGCCAGCATCTCTCACCAGGATTACTGACAGGTGTTCTTGCTTCTACTCCTCCCCTCCTGGAGTCTATTCTCAAATTAGCAGCCAGAGGGATCCTTTTAAAACATAAAGATAAGGCTGGCCGGTTAGCTCAGTTGGTTGCTGATAACACCAAGGTCTAGGGTTGAGATTTCCATACCGGCCAGCGACCCCCAAAATTAATTAATTAAAAAAAAATATTAACTCTAGGCCTTGCTGGTTAGCTCAGTTAGTTAGACTGTGACGCTGATAACACCAAAGTCTAGGGTTTGGATCACCGTACTGACTAGCCACCAAAAAAAGGAATACTAAAAAGGAAAAGAAAGGGATTTTGGCTTCTCCAAAAATATTCTCATTACTTTTCACTAAACTTGTGAAGTTTCTCTCTTTGGATGTTTCTTGACTTGGAGAATCACAGAACCATAGAGCATCAGTGCTAAAAGGGACCTTTATCCTCTCAGTCCAGTGGTCTCATTTTATAGACATACAAATTGAGGTTCAGGTAGCACATTCTCCTCATCACTTCTCTAAATCTAACCTATTCTTCAAATGTCACTTTTCATTTTACCTTGTATATCTTACTAACTTCAAAAGATTTCAAGTGCCTGAAGCCTAGAGACTTTGTCTATGTCCCATCCTCTACCATAGCATGCTTAGCAGAGCACCAGCTCACAGTGTATATTGAGCCTTCAAAAAGCATGTTAACTAACCAAACTGGGAAGCCTGAGGTCTCTACTCACAACTGGATACTGATTCTTCTCAAATTCTTGAACCTCTTTCCACTACCTTAAACTCCATTTCACTGTATTTTTCAGACAAGCAGTATCAATATTTTCTCAAATGGGACATTTACAGAGCTGAGGCTGAGCTAGAAAGGAACACTAGAATGTTAGTCTCATTTTTGTTTCCAAAAAAAAGAAAAAGCATTGCAACACTGCAATAAACATATCTGAGAAATCACTATCAATAAGACAGCTCTTTCCCAGCAGACCAAATAAAAGAGACTCCCAGAAAATAACACTTACTGTTATTTCTGAATAACAGTAAGTTAAAGAAGTACTGACATTTTACTTCTCTACTTAGATATTTGCCAATTTAAAGTAACATTGCTAATCAAAAACAGCATCAGTCAACAAAAGTAGGGGTATAGCGGTCAGCAGTCAACAAGGCCATGCCCCACAATCAGGGCACACACAGGCCCAGACACATACACTCAGGAGCACATTCACCACACCTTGTTGTTAAAATCAGGGAAGTGTCCAAAGAGATGCCGGGGAAATATCCTAGCAAAAGATAAACTACAGGAATATACAATTCCCCTAAAAACTTTCTTTCCTTTATTAATCATTAGCTTGTTTTTTCCCATGCCCATTCATGATGCCAACCAATGTAGCAAATAGCAACAGACAATGCCACTTTGCCTGCTGTCTAAAGTTCAGTCTACAGCTGGTTTCCCCATTTACTTCTAGCTTGTTAGCAAAAGGAAAGGTAATTGTATCACATGCTTGAACTTGCCAAAGAATAAGTGTCCAGAGGTTAATTTTGAATGACAGCTTTGCCATTTGGCAGAAACTTCAAATCTGAACCAAATGAACTCAATGTTCCAAGACCCATCTTTATGTCAGTTCATGGTTAGAGCTCTAACATGGGAACCCCTTTTCCTACCTGCACACTGGGGGCTGGTACTAAACCCATTGAAAACACGTAGCAAATGGCAAGAAGAATACGGTATACACAGCTGACAATCTTTGGAAGTCAGCTGGGACTCATCTTCTTAATGGATCAGTGTACTTCAATAAACTCCATGGTCAGGACGGAAAAGAGCTGGTCAAATACTAAGAACTGAACCTACTGCCTAGGACACAAATGGAGACAAGAGCACAAGTTAAACTCAAGCATAACGTTTTTAAGGTTCAAGTTAAATGAAATGATGTCTGGGATTTGCTTCAAAAATATCCAGTGGCAGGTGTGTGTATGGGGGTTATACATACAATGAGGTTGCTCTCTGAGTTAACTGTTGAAGCTGGGTGATGGGTACTTGAGAGCTCAATATAATTGTCTCTCTTTTTACAGATGTTTGAAATTTTTCATAATAAAGAGTTAAAATGAAATAAAACAAAATAAAAAGTTTAAGTTACCAAGTTCTAACCTTCTCAGACGTATAAATCAGAAGGTCACTGTTGGATAATCTATTCCTCTTCTAGATTCTTCAAGCTCATGTTTATAATCTGTTTAAACCACCCATGACAAAGAACACAAAGAAAGCAAATTTTCCCAAATCATATTCTCTCATTCAGTAACTCAAGTTCACGCCATTTTTCTACCAACTAATAACTTTTCAGAATTAAAAGTAATTGGAATAGGAAAAGGAGAAGAGAAGATGAATTAATGTAAAAGAGGCCTAACATATTAGAGTGAGAAGACTTTGGCTCTAGTCTGGAATCAGTTTTTTCTTAGTCATATGGCACTAGATAAAACACTGAGCATCAGTTCTCTCCTCCATCAAATAGGGATTATGAAAATCAAACTCTTTTCCACAAGTATCTAGAACAGAAATTATGAAAAGACTGGGAAGAAAATGCAAAAGAAAAGGAACACCTCCAAGTTATCTTTCCCAGTGCTGCTGTGACAATCAAGTGGGTAACATGTAAAAGGACTTTTAAAGAAAAAGGGCCAGACAGGTGGCCAAGCCACCGTGCCCCCACCTACATCCATGCAAATAACAAAGCAGGCCCAGGGTCCTGAGACAGAAGTGTGGGCCGCCCCACCCCCACCCACATCCAGGTAAGCAACAGAGCACTCTGAGTGGCCCTAAGACTGGGGGGCCCTAAGACGGAGCCGTCGGCCACCCTGCCCCCACCTGCAAGAATATCTTAGAATGTATTTATTAGCCATGTGTATTTCTTTGTGGTGTGTGACTTGTCTGCTCATGTCCTTCACCAAATTTTTGCTAAGGTTTTTCTAATTCATTTCAAAGAATTCTTTATGCATTAAAAGCAAAATAAAATAAAATAAATAAGTAAATAAAGACCAGGGGCCTATGGCACCTTTCATACACAGGCTCCTGCTCACCCTCCACCCTCACCACTGGCCCTCCTCCCATGCAGCCTGCCTCCTTCACACCACTCCCATACACACCAGGCACTTCCATATCCGGCCTCTGCTCACGCTGCTGCCTCCTGTATTATGCCCCTTCTCCCTTTTATACACACCTCCTTGGTGAACCCTTCCCTGACTGCTCTTTTCCCATCCTCCCTCCTGAAATCAATTGTTCCCTCTTCTGTAACCTCAAAGCACTTGGCAAAAGCATTTTAGGTTTGCACACTAATAGCACTATATTGTGGTTAGTTTACCCCATGACACTATAAGCTCCTTTAAAGCACAAATTAAAACCCATTCATCATCTTGTATGCTGTGGACACATGAATACCAGATAAAATATAAAGCAAGGAATTCATGTAATGCATGAATCCCTTATACTACATAAATGTAAGAAAAGGCAAAAGGAGGCACTTCCAGATTGGCACAGTAAGGACCTCCCAAAGTCAGCTCTTCCATAAATGCAACAAGGACACTAGCAAAAATGGTGAAAATCAAGGTTTTCAAAACTCTGAAAATTATCTAAAGACTTATAAGAACCTAAGGAATGTTTAAACAAGAAAAATGGCTAACTCTCAGTAAGCAGAGTAAGATTTGTGGCATTTAATTTGCCCATTCTCTTCTCCTGGACTCTGAGGAGGCCTTGAAAATCAACAGCTTCACAAACATGATAGCTGTGAACACCAGCAGCTCAGTAGCTACTTAAAAAGGCAGAACAGATTAGGAGCTTCCCCCGAAACAGCATCCTCAAAGAACTGTCACTATCTGACCTGTCTAATAGCTCAATGGAAAAGCTCCATTCTCAGGGCTTATCTTTACTTGATCTGAGTAAGAACTCCCTCAATGTAAACAGTCCTATCACCAGGGTGTTTGTTAAAAATAATCACAGACTAGTGTTACAGCTGCCTGCAATGGCAGTAACATTTGGGGCAAGCAAGACACTGATCAAAAACTTAAAAGAAAAAACAGGGGAATGAGGTGTCTACAGAGGGCTTAAAAAAGCTCCAACATAACATATTTCTAAGAATCTAGAAGGCATGCACATGCTCAGGAAAGACTGGAAGCCCTAATCTCTCACTGATGGCTGATCTTAATATTCTGTGCAAGGAGGAAATGAAGGCTAAGGCACAGCTATAAACTGCTGGTACACTGAAGAAGTGCCACCACACATACACAGCCCCTCAGTAAAGGCTGGGAGACTTACTGGTTGAAGACATTTGAAGAAATCTCTCCCCAGGCCAGCCAGCTGCCAAAAGAAAAAAGAAAATAAAAAAATCTGTCCAATTATCAGCAGACCACTAAGCTAGCCAAGGAAACACTTCAGTGGTTACACAAGACAAAGAATACAGACTTTACAGAGTTAATTCCAGAAAGTCACAAGACAACCAGCAGCAACAAACCTTGGGAGGAAGGGGGTCTGATTTCCAGAGTAGTCACTTTATATTATTTTAAATACCCACTTTTCAACAAAAAAATAAGACACACAAAGAGATAGGAAAGTATGGCCCATATACAGTGGGGGGAAAAGGCAGTCAATACAACTATCCCTGAGGAAGCCCAGATTTTTAACTTACTAGACAAAGACTTTAAATCAGCTATTGTAAATATGTTCAAAGAACTAAATGAGACCATATCTAAAGAATTAAAGGAAATTATGAGGATAATTTCTCACCAAATAAAGACTAAATCTCTATCAATAAGGAAACAGAATCAGAAAAAAAGTCAAATGGAAATTCTGGAGTTGAAAAGTACAGTAATGGAAATGAAAAATTCACTAAAGGGGACCAATAGCAGATTTAAACTGGCAGAAGAAAGAATCAGCAAACTTAAACATAGATCAATTATCCAGTCTGAAGAACAGAAAGAGAAAAGAATGAAAAAAATGAACATACCTTAGACCTGTAGGGCATCATCAGGAAACATACATATAACAGAAGTCCCAAAAGAAGAGGAGAGACAGGGGCTGGCCAGTTAGTTAAGTTGGTTAGGTTACGGCACAGTGTTATAATCCCAGGGTCAGGGATTCAGATCCCCTTACCAGTCACACACACACACACACGAAAAAAAAAAAAAAAAAAAGAGGAGAGAAAGAGGGAAAAAATAATAAATAATTACACAAATAATGACTGAAAACTTTCCAAATCCAATGAAAAATACTAATCTACTAATCTATACATCCAAGGAACTCAAAAAACACCGAGGAAGAAAAATTCAGAGATTTCCACCTAGATACATCATAGTCAAACTGTAAAAGGCCAGAGACAAACAGAGGATCCTGAAGGCAGCAAGAGAAAAGTGACTCCTCAGATACAAAATCTTCTGTAAGATAAACAGCTGACTTCTCATCAAAAACCAGGCCCAGAAGGCAGTGGGATGATATACTCCCAGCATTAAATGAAAAAGACTATCAACCAAGCAACTTATATCCAGCAAAACTATCCTTCAAAAATAAAGGAGAAATTAAGACATTCCCAGTAAACAAAAACTGAGAGAATTCATCACTAGAGAACTGTCCTATGAGAAATAGTAAAGGGAGTCCTTAGAGCTAAAATAAAAGGACACTAGTCAGAAATATGGATTTCTTACATCCATATTAAGAAACTCTTCCTATTTAAATTGAAAGAAAATTGTGTAAAGCAATAATTACAAAACTGTTGATGAACTTATAATGTAAAAGATGTAACTGAGGTGACAATAAGACACAAGGAGGGGGAAATAAACAGAACTCTGTTAGTAAAGTTTTTGTATACTGTGGAAGTTAAGTTGGTATTACTCCAAAATATATTGTTTTCAATTATTAATTGTAATCACCAAGAAAATAAAAAAAAATAGTAAAAGAAACAACTAAAATATATACTAGAAATATTTAACAAAAATATACTAAAAGCATACATTAAAAAATATATATTAAAAATATAAGCTAGATAACACCATGGTCAAGAGTTTGGATCTCCTTACCAGCTAGCTGCGAAAACAAATAAATAAATAAGATATGTATATATTAGATATATATAAATATATATAATATGTTCACTAGAAATATTTAACAAGTAGCAAAATGGTAGATGTAAACACTAAATGTACTAGTAATTACATTAAACGTAAATGGATTAAACACTCTCAACTAACAGGGACTGGGAATAGACCTCCCCCCCGCCAAGTGAAAAACATGATCCAAATACAGGCTTTTTACAAGACACACTTTAGATTCTATGACTAAATAGGATGAAAGCAAAAGGAGGGAAAAACATATATCAAGCAAACAGCAACCAAAAGTCTCCAAAGTGGTAATACAATATCAGATACAATGCACTTTAAGACAAAAATTGTTACTAGAGACCAAAAAAGTACATTTTATAATTACAGGAAGGCAAATCCATCGCCATCAAGAAGACATAACAAGTATAGTGCTAGCTGATCAGCTCACTTGGGAGAGTGTGGTGCTGGTAACACCAAGGTCAAGGGTTCAAATCCCTGTACTGGCCAGTCACCAAAAAAGGGGAAAAAAAAAAAAGCCCAGGACCAGATGGCTTAACTGGTGAGTTCTACCAAATGTTAAAGAAGAATTAATACTGATCCTTAACAAGGTGTTCCAAAATATAGAAGAGGAGGAAACACTTCTAAACTCATTATATGAGGCCAGTTTTAAATTCCAAAACCAAACAAAACCAAAAAAAGATACTACACAAATACACTACAGACTGATATTTATAAATATAAATGCAAAAATCCTCAGCAAAATACAAGGAAAACAAATCCAGCAACATATATAATGATTACACTTCATGAGCAAGGGTGATCTATCCTAGGAATGCAAGGTTGGTTCAACACATGAAAATCAATCACATATACCATATTAACAGAATAAATGACAAAAAACACACATGATCATATCAACAGGCACAGAAAAAGCATCTGATGAAACCCAACACCCTTTTGTGATAAATTCACTGAATAAACTAGAAATAGAAGAAAACATTATCAACCTGATAAAGGACATCTAAAAACTGCATAACTAATTTCACATTTAATGATTACCCTGAAGATCATAAACAAGACAAAATAATCACTTTCACCATTTCTATTCAGAATTGTACAAAAGCTTCTAGCCAAAGCAAGTAGACAAGAAAAATAAAAATAAACTAAAAGGTATTCAGGTTGGATAGAAGAAAATATGATTTGAGAAGACATGATCTTGTACATATAAAATCCTAATAAATCACTAAAAAACCATCAGAACTATTAGATGAGTTTAGTATGGTTGCAAAATGCAAAATCAAAATAAGAAATTCAATTGTATTTTTATATACTAGCAGTAAGTAAAAATCCAAAAATGAAATTAAGAACCATTTCATTTACAACAGCATCAAAAGAACAAAATACTAAGGAAAAAATTTAACGAAAAGTGTTAAGACTTGTACCCTGACAGAAAGAAAACTTTTTCTTTTTTTTTTGGCAGCTGGCTAGTACAGGGATCTAACCCTGAACCTTGGTGTTATCAGCACCATGTTCTAAGCAACTGAGCAAACCAGCCAGCCCAACCATCATGCTTCAACAAGCAATTAGGTATACTCTTGAAACAAATGACAAAATAGGCTGGCTGGTTAGCTCAGTTGGTTAGAATGTAGCCTTTGAACACCAAGATCAAGGGTTCAGTTGCCTGTACCAGAGAGCCACCAAAAAAAAATGACAAACTAGAGGCCGGCCTGTGGCTCACTTGGGAGAGTACGGTGCTGATAACACCAAGGCCACGGGTTCGGATCCCATATAGGGATGGCCAGTTTGCTCACTGGGTGAGCGTGGTGCTGACAACACCAAGTCAAGGGTCACGATCCCCTTACCAGTCATCTTAAAAAAAAAAAAAAATGACAAACTAGAGGCCGGCCTGTGGCTCACTTGGGAGAGCGTGGTGCTGACAACACCAAGTCAAGGGTCACGATCCCCTTACCAGTCATCTTAAAAAAAAAAAAAAATGACAAACTAGAGGCCGGCCTGTGGCTCACTTGGGAGAGCGTGGTGCTGACAACACCAAGTCAAGGGTCACGATCCCCTTACCAGTCATCTTAAAAAAAAAAAAAAATGACAAACTAGAGGCCGGCCTGTGGCTCACTTGGGAGAGCGTGGTGCTGACAACACCAAGTCAAGGGTCACGATCCCCTTACCAGTCATCTTAAAAAAAAAAAAAAAAATGACAAACTAGAAAAATTTCACCCAAGAAATAGAAGACTTAGAAAAGAACCAAACGAAATCCAGCTCGTGGCTCACGTGGGAGAATGTGGTGCTTATAATACCAAGGCCACAGGTTCGGATCCTATATAGGGATGGCTGGTTAGCTCACTTGGGAGAGCGTGGTGCTGACAACACCAAGCCAAGGGTTAAGATCCCCTTACTGGTCATTTTTAAAAGAAAAAGAAAAGAAAAGAACCAAATGGAACTTACAGAAATGAAAAATACAATAACCAAATAAAAACTCACTGGGTGGTCTCAATATCAGAATGAATATAACAGAGGAAAGAACCAGTCAACTTTAAACTGAAGTAGAACAACAGGAATTACCCAATCTAAACAACAGAGAAAAATACAGACTGGAATAAAAATGAAAAGAACAGTGCCTCATGTCCTATAGGACATAACAAAAGATCTAACATTCGTATCTCATAGTCACGTAGAGAAGAAAGTGGTACTGAGAAATTATAATAGTGGAACACTTTCCAAATTTGGTATAAGACAAACCTACAGTTCAAGAAGTTTTGATAACTCCAAATATGAAAAACTCAAAGAAATTTATGCAATCAGGCACATCATAATTAAACTGCTGAAAACTAACAACAAAGAAAAAAACCTTTAAAGCAGCTGGGAAGAAAGGACACATTACCTATAAGAAAACACCAATTCCAATGACAGAATTTTTCATCTGAAATCAAGGAGGTCCAAAGAAAGTGGCATAATATTTTTCATATGTTGAAAGTAAAGAACTGTCAATAAATCCTATAAAGAAAAATAGCTGATAAAATCTTAAGAAAAACAAAGAACTCTATAGTTTATATCTTAGCCCTGGGAATTACGAAATATGCTGATATCAATATATGAGCAATTACAGGTGTTTCCCATAAAAGTAGTTAAATATTTGTGAATTACAGATTTCTTCCTCTCCACCACCAATGCCAATGAGATTCATTTAGGTATAAGGCTTAATGCATATTTTCTACTTCCCTAATTTTCTTAGTTAAAAAGAAATCATCGGTTAGCTCAATTGGTTAGTGTGTGGTTTCAGATCCCTGTACTGGCCAGTTGTCAAAAAAAAAAAAAAGAAAAAAGAAACTGTTCTGCCACTGTTCAAGATCTTTTTTTCAATCTGACAGTTTTTGTTCTAGTTAAAAACTCCAGGGCTGGCTGGTTAGCTCAGTTGGTTAGAGCATGGTGCTGATAACACAAAGGTCTGGGGTTTGATACCTGTACCAGCAACCCGCCAAAAAAAAATTCCAAGGTTTATGAGCCTAAACTCAGAGCTATCTGTTTAAAAGATACAAGATCTATATACTTCAACCATCTGAAATAAAGTCTATTTTAAATAGTATCTACTAAAGATAAAGCCTAAATGAGCTTTAGTAACTGTCATAGCTTCACCACCTTAAAAGCCAAGTCATTATAGAGGAAATATTTATCTTAATCCACTCTAATTTAAAAAGATTGTGTATATGTTTTTTTAAAAAAGAATGACGACTAAAGTCCCAGATTTATGCCCAGAAGAATAGTTTGCTCTGCTCCCACCTGAGATTCTGTGCAGATGTAAAATATTCTGTACCTCTTTTTATTTCTAGTAAAATTTGAACTCCTCAGGTCTGCTCTCTCTTATAATGCTAAGAAATTCCAGAACCTAGCCTTCTAAATGCAAGTTTTCTTAATTAACATATACTAGCAAAAAGAAATCTCAGAAAGATATGAAGACAGCCCCTGCAGCTGCGGAGGGAGTAATACAATTCTGCATCATGAAAGTGGTTCAAAGAATCTGATGATATTCTGTCAAATTAAAAACATAAATCAGAGAATTAGTCATGTTTTGTCCAGTATGGAAAATTCTGTGAATATTTATTACTGTTACTACACTGCTCTGTTCTCATTCATATACTTAAAAAAAATAAAAGAAGAAAGAAAGAAAAAGAATGATTACACAAGTTTGACTAGTGACCTGTTAAGCAGCCAACAAAGAAACAGTTGGTCAGCTTGCAAAAGCATGAATTCAAGATCTGTTTTACATTGTTTACCAACTGGTTGATTCATTCAACCAACTTTTACCAGGTTTCTAAAACATACCAAGTACTGTGCAAGGCAGTGATGAGAAGATAAGGCATGGCGCCAGACCTCAAAAAACTCCTAGTCATGGGCTGAGCCCGTGGCGCACTCGGGAGAGTGCAGCGCTGGGGGCGCAGTAGCGCTGCCTCCGCGGGTTCGGATCCTATATAGGGATGACCGGTTTGCTCACAGCGCTCACTGGCTGAGCGCAGTGCGGCCGGTCTCAAAAAGGACAAAAAAAAAAAAAAAAAAAAAAAAAAAACCCTCCTAGTCATAAGAAAAGTAGACCCATGAAAAGTAATTTTAATAAAACGTGATAAGTGCTTTGATGGGTACATGTATGCAGTACATGTAAGGAAAGTAAGCAATTAACCATGCTAACAAAGGTGATATTTATCCTGATTTTCAACGGGTGAGTTAAATACTATTGTTCCTCAGGGTTCTATCACTCCCTATTCGTGCCCTCAGGCCAGTTCTAAGCCCCAGATGCTTATCACCATCACATAGGAAGCATTTATTTATTTACTCATTTTTTTGTGTGGTTGGGGTAAAGAGATCCAAGCTCTTAACCTCGGTGTTACCAACACCACGCAACCCTCGGTGTTGCGCCCGCACCTGGCTCAGCCAGTAAGCGGGAACCGGTCTGTATGTGGGATCCGAACCCTCGGCGGGAATAAGTTGACTAGATATTTCCTGATAGCCAGAGTTGGGGTAGAGGTGGATAATTCCTCTTTCACTCTTGGAGAACCTGTCAGAACTTGATCCTCCGGGCTCTTAAAAGATGAAAATTCATTGCATCTCCCTGGACTACGCAGCTAATAGACAAACATGTGTAATACCGCTTAGATACAATGCTATGGCAACTAGGTGGTAGGGGCTCTATCTTCCCTAAAAGAAAGGTTCTGTTGACACTGTAGATAAGGGGCTAGGAGAGGCGGCTGGGCGTAGTTACATTGCAAACCTCGCTGAATAGCAGCCTAAGAATCCTTTAAAAAATAATAATAATAATACACGACAGAGATAGCAGAATTCGGTTTCTTGTGTACAAAAGCAGTAACTGACAATTTAATCCTTTTATTACACCTGGAGTTCACCGATTCGTCCTGGCATCTCCCACACCACTCTCCAGGTGGAGGGTGAAACCCCTCTGAATACCGGACTTCTTGCTCCCACCACGTGGGGAGTGCAGAAGGCCTGGAAGGGGGAAGAGGCTGGCATGTGAGCACTCGCTACGTGACAGGCCTACTGTGTGCCAGACTCCGGCCAATGCACTTTACATGTTATGGGAGCAGCTCATTTAAGGACGAATTAAGATGTTAAAACGGGGTTCTGGCATTCAGGAGAGTGGGAACGTGCCTGAAGGTTTAAGCGGAACGCAAGGGAAGAAGACTGAGCGCCTGCGGTCCGTGCGAGCGAGGCGGGGAGAGGCTGCTCGGGAAAGGAGGGCGTCGGGGAGCAAAGGGCAAGACCCAGGGCGTCTGGAGCGGGCAGGCGACAGGAATGCGGAGGGGACACCGTGTGAGGGTTGGGGACGGGGTGAAGCTGCCGAGGCGAAGCCCGGGAAGAGGAGAGGGCAGAAGTGCGACCCCGGGGGGACGGGAGTCTCACCCCGGGAAGGAGCCCCGAAGGACTGCGGGGCGGCGAAAAAGGAGGGGAAGGGGCGCAGGGGGCGGGCAGGGAGGCGACC
>NW_007729534.1:249584-252468 GCF_000696425.1 Galeopterus variegatus | reverse complement strand
TGTCACTCGCGTGCCGCGATTGGCTGCCGGGCTCCCGGCCGGGAGATGTGTCGGCCTCTCTGATTCGTGCGTTCCGGCTGGATGCACCGAGGGGGCGGGTCCTAAGGCGCCGAGGGGCGGGGGCGTGACGTCGCGACCCGGCCAGAGCCCCGCGCCCGGCGTGCGCGCGCTCCGGCGGGGCTTCCCGGCCGCCCCCTGCCTGGGCGGGTTGTTGCTGGAGCGATGGTAGCCAGGGCCGGGATGCTGGGAGCGTGAGCAGGTGGCGGTCCTCCCCGCCCCAGCCCCCACGTGGGTGGCCCAGGAGGCCTCCATCCGTGAACGCCTGGAACAGGACGAGAAGGCGAGCTTTCCCGCGAAACCCCCTCCCGTGCCTGTCCGCTGCTGCTGCGCGGGGCGCGTTCACCTCGTGGGATAACTCAAATGCAGGTATCAGATTCACACAGTACTGCATGTGGATGTGTGAATGAGTGTCACTGAGTGATGGTCGATTCTGTCCCGACCACAGCGGTGGGGAGCCGACTACCCGAAAAAGAAGTGAAAACCAGGAAAGGAGGGAAAGGCAAGGAAGGGAGAGGGTGGGGAGAGGACTGACATTTCACAGGTGAAAATTAACCATTCGCTTCTACGACTCCTTCCCACAGGCTCATCCACTCCAGGTTCTGTCACGATCATTTTGACTCTGTTACCGTGGCTCAGGAATCTAACCGCATTCTAACGTATTCAAAATTCCTATCACCTTGGAACCAGTTCTGTTATCTATAGAATGCGGTCCAATAAATACCTTAGAGTTGCTGTGAAGATCAAATGAGGTCCACACGAAAACTTCCACACCAGTGTGCACAGCAGCGTTGTTCCTAATAGCCAGAAAAGTGGAGACAAGCTAGATGTCCATCAACTGATTGATGGATAAACAAAAGGTGATATATCCATACAATGGAAAATTATTCAGCAATAAAAAGGAATGAAGTACTGATATATGCTACAACATGGATGAATCTTGAAAATGCGCTATGTGAAAGTAGTTACCAAGAACCACATATTGTATGATTCCATTTATGTGAAATGTCTGGAATAGGCAAATCCATAGAGACAGAAAGTAGACTGAGTAGATCCATTGAGCTGGAGGGATTGGGGGGAAATGGAAAGTGACTGCTAATGAATATGGAGTTTCTTTGGGGGCTGGTGAAAACCTAAAATTGATTGTGGTGGTGGGTGCAACCACCACCACAATCAATTCTCTGAGTATACTAAAAGTCATTGAATTGTACACTTTTTTTTGGCAGCTGGCAGGTAATATCAGCACCGGATAACCTTGGTGTTATCGGCACCACACTCTAATCAAGTAAACTAACTGAATTCTACACTTTAAACTAGGTGAATTGGGGCCAGCCCGTGGGTCACTCGGGACAGTGTGGTGCTGATAACACCAAGGCCACGGGTTCGGATCACTTATAGGGATGGCCGGTTGGCTCACTGGGTGAGCATGGTGCTGACAACACCAAGTCAAGGGTTAAGATCCCCTTACCGGTCATCTTTTAAAAAATAAAAATAAAAAATAAATAAAGTAGGTGAATTGTATGGTATATGAATTATATCTCAATAAAGCTGTTATTTAAAAAAAGATCAAATTAGATAACGAACCTGAGAAAACCCCTGGCTATAGTCCCTATCTAAGGGAAAGGACTGGGTATATCTAACTTTTTTTTTTTTTTTATTCAGTTGACAAAATCACGTAAGCAATTTGATTTGAGGAAATTTAAGGAAACACCCACCATGATACTTTTCTTTGGAAAATTTAAATCAGATGAAGAAGATGATCTGATTTGACCCAACCTGCCTACAGGCAGCAGAAGTGGACCTCTGGGATTACAAAGCTCATCAAGAGAAAATGAATCCCATTCCACTTCCTACATCATCTCATACCCTTTCAGGAAAAGAACTTACCATCACCTGAGTTAATACTGAAGCCACCCTGGTACACAGCCCCTGCCAGCCTCTCTCCACAAAGGAGACACACAGATCTCTGAGATGACCTCCCACACTGCCCAAAAAATCCTTCACCCACCTATGAGACCTGGAAAAAGCCAGGTGGAGTAGTCAGGTGCGGGACTGGTGCCTGTCTTCCAGCACTTATTAAACTGTGAGAATGAATTTTAGATGTAGGAATTCAGTAAGAACAAGAGACAAATCCCTTTGGTGAAATTTGTCACATGGCAGGACATCTCACTGAACAAAGCAACTTCAGGTGGCCCTGGGGCTACAACTGTCTGTGGCAGGCACTGTCCAGCCTTTGAGCCAAAAGCAGGGAGCAGCTTGATGTGAAGCAATGCTCAGGGTCATTGGGAACAAGCTGAACTTTTCCTGCTTTCTAAATCTGCCCCCAGTGCATGTACTGTATGTACTAATGAGAAAAAAAGAGAAGAGTAGGATCTCCACCAAAAGAAAAAAAAAAAGGAAAAAGACTCCAAAAGATACTCTTAAGTGAAAAGAACAGTGTTCAAAACAGTGCATATTATATACCCATTTCTATTTTTTTACGTATGCGTGCACACACACACTTGTAAGTTTGAGAGATTCTCTAGAAGGATGCACACTAACTGGTAATAGCAGTTGTCACTGGAGGGAAACTGAAAGACTTGGGCACAGCAGTGGGAAAGAGACTTACTGTTCAGGCACATTTTGACATTTTGTGCTATGTGCTTGATTGCCTATTTAAAATGAATAAATTTTTTTAAGAAAAGAACTTTCCTGAAAAATTCATTGTTCAAGCTTATGTGAAAATCTAGTTCAAATGACATTTCTATTTCTCTGTGTAAATTAATAAGCTTCAAATTGAGTACATATATTTTGGGGTTTTTTTTGTTGTTGTTTGTTTGTTTGTTTG
>NW_007729534.1:246309-248583 GCF_000696425.1 Galeopterus variegatus | reverse complement strand
GCACCACGCTCACCCAGTGAACTAACCGGCCATCCCTATATGGGATCCGAACCCATAGCCTAGGTATTATCAGCACCACACTCTCCTGAGTGAGCCACGGGCCGGCCCGAGTACGTATATTTTGAAAACTCTTCCTATGTATCTATTTTCCCTCCCCAGCCTTACCTCTTCCAGGTGAATAGCCCAGGCTTAGATACCATCACCTGAGGGCTTTGCGTGCTGTTCAACAGGCAATTCTAAGTACTTAGAACCTGTTTCTTCCAAACAGCCTCGGCAACCCCAGCAGGCCCAAGAAAAAGGGGGAATAGGCAAGTGCGTGCTGACGCCCCCAGCAGAGCCTATAGGCAGCCTCTGCACAGCTTCTGCCTCAGGTTCCTCTCAAGGGAAGAAAGCCCAGCTGAGGGAAAGTGGGGACTCACTACAGTCATCTCGTGTCCTGGACGGAAAGTCTCTGTGCAACACACCTGGGAATGTTCAGGCTTGGAGGAGGCCTGAAAAGGCAGCCTAGCCCTCCAGAGCTTTTGCTTTTCTGCTCCCGCCCCCAGTACTTTTTTCAGGAGGGTGCTGGTGTTGCTTTTGGGAATGATACGAATACAGCAGACCTCCCTTCATGGCATTTTCAACCCAGGATCTGGCGTGGAGAGAGGACAGTGGCAGAGGTGGGAGGTGGCAGGGCGGGGGAGGCCCTTAGACATGGAAAACTGGGGAAGGGAATCATGCCAGATCCTTTTTATTCCCTTTCTCAGCCCAAGGGAGCTGGTGATGAGGGGCAGCAGCAAGAGGTTTGGAAACAGAATATGGAGAGGACAGGCTACTGCCGCAGTGCAAGTAGAGGAGCAGAGATATTTCAGAGGGTCAGATGTAACTGGGCAGAACTGGAGAAGTGGGGACAAAGGGGCTCTCAGTGGTAAGGACAGAAATGGTGATGACAGAGAAGTCTGTGTCTGTCCGGCCCTCCATCCTATCCCCAGCACAAGGCCTGGCACTGTTTGAATGGATGGATGGGTGGGTGATGAGTGGTTACATGAAAAGCAAAAGCTGCAGCTGTGAATGAAGACCACCAGGGCCAAGCAGAGAGGGACACAGGGAAGAGAGCAGGAGGGCACTTAGGTCCCTCAGGGTCCAGCCAGAAAGGGCAGGGAGACTCCAGGTGACAGCTACAGAGGCAAAGATCCCTGATGGGGAACTGAGGGTTAAACTTTCACTCGACCTAAAGTGACCCAAAAGCCCTGTGTAATTTGTGACAAGATGAAACGCTTACCTGAAAACAGCATCAAAGAGCCAATGAGCTGCAGAAGGCACCTCACAGTTCTCTTGAAGCTTGTGGGATAGAGAGATTGGAGACAAAGAGAAAATGGTGATACAATTTAAAGAAAAAGAGGAAAAAAAGGAGCATGCCTCCTCACTTTCCCCACCCCTAGATCCAGGAAAACTGGGCAGGTCAGGCCCCTCAGCCACATCATCATTTTAAAACAAAAATCCAGCCCAGCCTATGAGCAGGCATTTTCCAAATGGCTACAGAATTCCTGCACCTTCCAAAAATACCTCTTCATGCAACTCTTGCCAGGGAGGGAGGGCCACATGCCCAGGCTGGAACTGACCAGCTGGGCTTCCTGAGCCCAGGACCTGCCACCACGTGCTCTGCAGACCCCAGATACAGGAAGTGCCCATTACTCCATGGGTGGACCCAGCCAGACAGCTACTGGTGCCTGAGCTCAGAATGAGAGAAAACATTTTCTACTTTTACTTACAATGAAGGAGATTATAAGACTTTCAGGAGTGCTTTCCAAACCTAGCTATGCATGTAAACTCCCTGGGCAGCTTTGCAAAATAGGCACCAGCCCTCTCATCAGTTATAAGGAGCTTCTGCTCCGGGAGAAGGGCCCCCTGTGGAATAGGGATGGGGATAGTGATGGGAGGCTGCATGAGGGAGACTCTTGACCTGGGTGCAATCACCCAGTTTGTTCACCTTGTAAAAATTCATCAAGCTATACACACACGTGTGCTTATGTATATGTTTGTTACACTTCATTAAAAAAAAATTTTTTTTTAGGGCCGGCCCGGTGGCGCACTGGAGAGTGCGCCGCTTGGGAGCGCGGCAGCACTTCCGCCGAGGGTTCGGATCCCATGTGGAGACAGGTTCCTGCTCACTGGCTGAGCACGGTGCGGGCGCAACACTGAGGGCTGCGATCCCGTTGCCGGTCTCCGGTACAGACGCGACACCGAGGGTTGCGATCCCATTACCAGTCAGTAAAAAAGACAAAAAGGAAAAAA
>NW_007729534.1:243906-245574 GCF_000696425.1 Galeopterus variegatus | reverse complement strand
TTCGGATCCCATGTGGAGACAGGTTCCTGCTCACTGGCTGAGCACGGTGCGGGCGCAACACTGAGGGCTGCGATCCCGTTGCCGGTCTCCGGTACAGACGCGACACCGAGGGTTGCGATCCCATTACCAGTCAGTAAAAAAGACAAAAAGGAAAAAAAAATTTTTTTTTAAAAACAAGCTCCCACATAGATTCTGCTCCCCTACCAGGTTTGAGAACTGCTGAGTTGGAGGAGGTGGGCTTAGATTACACTAAAGGGAGAGGCTAGGTGCTTCTGAGGATGGTCTGGAAGCTCCAGGGGTCTGCTTTCCCTTCTTAGGCAAATCTCTGACCCTCAGGAGACAGAAGCTCCAGGGAAGGGAGGGCCCACATGGGAGGTGCAGCCAGACCTTCTCTGCTCACAGATGCCAACCAGTGACACCAGAGCAGACCAGGAACAGCTGCCAAGCCTGTGACTCGTCTTGCACCCTATCCCTTGAAAGGGCTTGCTCAGGCCCCTGGCTACCTGATTCAAGAGCACCGTTTTCTCCTGTGGCTTTGGTTTTTCCTCCCTGGTTAAAGAGGCTGGAGGGGCTACCAGGTTCTTGCCACCCTCCCAGGTCCCTTTCCCAGGGCAGGCACCTTCTTCAAAGGATAAACAACTCTCACAGGATCTACGAACTCCTGCACATGACATCCACCAAAGTGCCTGCACCAGGCACTGTTCTGGGTGCTGAGGACACAGCAGTGAACAAGATAGTCCTGCTGCCATTCTTGGGCTTACATTTTAACGGGGAGCCTGGCATTCAATTACATATGAAGGGCACCAGAATATGCCATTCCAAAATATGCGGCTTTAGAATGGATTATTTCGAGCTGAAGGCAATTAAGGAACAACAAACATGGTAGCTGTCTGTCCTACCTTTTCTCCCTAAAATCAGACATAAATTTTCCCCTTGTAAAGGAAATTTATATTTGTAAAGGTGTCCACCTCTCCCATACCAGGGGTAGTGGATTGAATCATGTCCCCCCAAAACTCACTGAAGCTTGAATTGTGTCCCCAAAGTTTTATGTGTTAGAAACTTAGTCCCCACTGTGACTGTTAAGAGGGTGGGAAATCCTATNTTTATAAATCACCCAGTTTCAGGTATTTTGTTATAAGCAACATAAATGGACTAATACACCAGGAAAAGGAGAACAATTCAGATATGACTTACACATGAGGCTAACAAACCTTACTAAATAACCCTTATCTTCCATTAGTTTCCCCCATATATTTACCTTCCCACATTGTACCACACCAAGGAGCCCATAACCTCCCTCCTTCCTTTCTCCTACTAAGTGACATATATAAGCCTTCAACTCTAACCACTTAACAGCTAGCTACTTCCTTTGTTGGCTTCCACATGCATGTGAAATAAACCTCATATATGAGGGTAATTTTAAAAGTTTCATGAAAATATTTATATTATCTTTTAATTCTGTTTTTCCATGACCTTTTTGAAGCACCCTTGTATCTCGTTATTGTTATTGAACAATTTGAGAGTAAATTACAGACACTGTTTTGTGTCCCTTTATACCTAAATACTTCATTGGTATTTCCTAAAAATAAGGACATTCTCACTCTGTCTCTCTCTCTCTTTTTTGTGGGGGTCGGGGTAGGGGTAAAGAAGCCTTGACCTTGTTGTAGA
>NW_007729534.1:241468-243016 GCF_000696425.1 Galeopterus variegatus | reverse complement strand
CCTGTACCATCACTTCCCTTTTTCTGCCTATAAATCTAACTAACTGACCATGCATTTTTGGCTGTAGTCTTTTTGAATCTGTTCTGACTGTAGGGACTGTCCAATTCGTGAATTACTTTTTCCTTTCTTTTCTTGCTCAAATTAAACTTTGTTAAATTTATTTTATTTTATTTTAAAAGATGACTGGTAAGGGGATCTTAACCCTTGGCTTGGTGTTGTCAGCAGCACACTCACCCAGTGAGCCATCTGGCCATCCCCACATAGGATCAGAACCCATGGCCTTGGTGTTATCAGCACTACACTCTCCCGAGTGAGCCACGGGCATGCCCTAAACTTTCTTAAATTTAATTTGCCTAAATTAATTCTTTTAACAGATTGGTGTCAGAAGTGGAATCTGAATTAGCACTTCCAGTGACCCCCAGGAGCATCAGTGACCAAGAGAAGTGCCTGCAGGATCCATTGCATCCATTGCTCTCTTACAGCAACTGGGGTTCATAGGTAAGTTCTTTCTTGGATTCTGAAGTTCCACAGATTTGTGTTTTGAGCAAAAGTTTATTCGAGCACATTTTTATCTGGACTAGGTTTGGAAGATAGGATTGGATCTGATAATTAACTGGATTAGATTCAGTTAGAGGACTCAGATATCTCATTGTGTCAGACAGAAACAAACTGGACTGGGTCCAGGATCACATTGGATCAAATGGCGATTATTGTAGGAAGTGAAATCTGGCTCTTGGAAAGTCACAGGGATTTTGCACTCTATCTTCTTCACTTCTTTATTTTTGTGTTTAAGTAGGGGGAAATCTCTGGCTAAGTTGATTAAGGAGATCTCAGAGAAAAAGCCAAGACTTAGCATAAAATGGGATCCTACTTTTAAAAAAATTATTAATTATTATTATTATTACATTACAAGATGTTGTTTTAGAGCAGTTGGGGGAGAGGAAGAGAGGAGAAGGAGGAGAGGGAGAGGGTGGGAGAAGGAGGAAGGAGGGTGTGATTAAGAACCATGGTAATACTCTCATTCAAGCAGGGGAGCCCAGAGGGCTTCCAGCAGCAGCTTGGTTGTCACGGGGCTGGATGCAGATGTCAGGGGGCATGGCTGAGGTCCATGGCCCCCAGCCACCCCAACTCAGGAGACTGGGATGCTTCCAGTGGCTGCTCAGTGGTCATCACTGGGCTGAGTGTGGATGTCAGGGAGGTATGGCTGAGGCCCTCAGATCCCCCAACCCTGACTTGGGAGCCTGGGGGAGTTCCAGTCCTTCCAGGTTTTATAGGTGTTCTTTGGTGATGTTAGACCTTTACTGGTTAATATCAGAACTTTGTCTCTGGTCTCTGGGTTTTTTGTGTTTTCTTTCATTTCTGTGTTGGAATATTAGCTACCCCCAGAACTTAAACTCTGCACTGGAACTAATTTGTTGTACTTTGCTTACTTCTAAAATGGGGGAACTTCCTAAGGGAACCAGCATTTGAGCCCTGTGGTTAAGCTAAATTGCTGTTTTGCTGCTGATTCTCTGGAGAAGGCTTTTTGTGCAGCTCAGGTTTGTTTGG
>NW_007729534.1:239373-240670 GCF_000696425.1 Galeopterus variegatus | reverse complement strand
GTTTTTTTTTTTGTCCTTTTTGAGACCGGCCGCACCGCGCTCAGCCAGTGAGCACTGTGAGAGCACCAGTCATCCCTATATAGGATCCGAACCCACTGCGGGAGCGCTGCTGCGCTCCCAGCGCCGCACTCTGCTGAGTGCGCCACGGGCTTGGCCCTGCAGCTCAGGTTTTAACCTTTGACCTTGTAAGCACTTTGGGTCTTGTGAGGTCCAGTACACCTGGGTTGTATGGAAACTCTGGTCTGGGCCTGAGTCTTTTCAGCAAACTGCACTCCCTGCAGCTCTCTATTCCTGACCAGTCTCCACTGAGTTGTCCTGTGCTGATGGGGGGCAGATCATCTGTCCATGCTGTGCCCCAATGTTCCCCCTGTGAGCCCATCTTCCCCACTGCCCTCACTCCAAACAATTCCCATGGGACAGGCCATGTATTGGTCCCTTGCAATGACTCACTGGCCTCTGAGTGGCTCTTTTTAAGTTGTCTGTGGCCCCTCACTCCTATGTGGGTCCACGGGAACCATTAGTGGTGTTGCTGGTCTGGGGGCCACCAAAGTCCTCTTCTCCCTGCCACCTCCAAGCAACGTCATCTGAAGGGCACAGCTGTGGTTTTTACCAGCTCTTGCTCCATGTGCTCACCAGGGCCAGCCTTGAAATGGCTGGGGCTCAAAACGGTCAGAGTTGTCCTTTCTTTCTCTCATCATGGCTTCTCCTGCCTTCATAAATTCTGTAGGTCTCTTCTCCTCTTCTCCTGAGCTCTAGCAGCCTCAGCTTGGCTGTTGTTGCTTTTTAATAGTTGTAAATTGGTTGATCTGTGAGATAGAGTGATGCTGGGAACCATCTATTCTGCCATCTTGACCAGAAGTCCAGATCCTTAATTTCTAAATAACTGAGTACTCCACTTTCCGTCTATGCCTACCTTTACATGTATAAGTTTTACACCCGGGAAGTAACAAATGCATTCAAACATAGCAAAATCTTACTAAAGATCACTTAAAATTACGATAAAACATTCCAAATGAACAACAGTGCACTTAAAATTGAGGGCTCCCAAATTAGGCTTATCCAGGGACACTTGATGTGTGATAGTTTCTAAAGATTTCAAAACTTTTGTTGCCTTTTTTAAAAGGCTCTTTACAAAAGGCAAATAAAAAGCTTAAGTGACTAATTGATAAGAAAAATTCAATCTGCTAACCTTTTGGCTCAGCCTTTAGCTCAGTAACCCAGTTTAGCGACAGAAACCTGAAAGAAAGTGAGCCGAGATGCCGGGTACCATTCAAGCTTTATTAAAGAAAGAAATCTG
>NW_007729534.1:236555-237915 GCF_000696425.1 Galeopterus variegatus | reverse complement strand
GTACTAATTTACATTCCCACCAACAGTGCAGTAGTGTTCCCTTCTCTCCACACCTTCCTCAACATTTGTTATTCACTGTCTTTTTGATCATAGCCGGTCTAACTGGAGAGAGGTGGTATTTGAGATGTAAATTTGCTACCTTGCTTTTTCTAAAATGTGGTGAGAGCTTCTGCTATGTGGGACAGATAAGCTTTGACTTGTTTCATTTAGAAACACAGATTTGAATCCAAACTGTCCTTTTAAATTAGTGAATTTTATATTGTATGTTTATTTGTTTCTGTGTTTTCTATGCATGCATATATGTCTGTGTAAGCTGTATGTTGTGTCTACATGTTTATGTCTATAAATATGCTTGTGTTTTGGCTACTCGGCACCAAATTGGCTTAGAAATAATGTGCACTCACATAGCATAATTGCTTTCAAGTTCACATGTCTTTAGTGTTTGAAATTGTTGGTGGAAGAGATTTGTTTTCAGAATTTAATTTAGCAGGCTGGTTGGTTAGCTCTGCTGGTTAGAGGGCAGCACTGATAACACAGAGGTCAAGAGTACACATCCCCTTACCTGCCAGCCCCTAAGAAGAAAAATAAAAAGAATTTAATTTAGACATTTTTGCCTAGGTTTGCTTATTAGTCTAAACAAACTTATACTGTCTCTGATGTTTTAAGGTCATCAAATTGTTGCTTTTCTGATACTTTTGTGACACGTGCTTTATTTGTTTGTGAACTAAAAGCTGTTAGAGAACTGGCTGCTGGACTTCCCCAAAACCTTCCATGCAACTTGTTTTTAACTTGCCTTTAGTTTTAAACCTTTGAATACTGGGGTCTAGACAGGTGGCCATGGTGACATATGCCTGGGGACATATGTGTCCACAGCACATGGGCCACCAACTGCAGGGCAAAGTCCAATATGGTGTCATCCTCCCTGTCCCAGCTCTGCCTCCTGGCCATCCCTCGAGGGACAGTATCCTTTAGACGTTATCTTTGAAGCCTCTGTTCTTGGACTCCACATGGCCACCTGGATGCCACCTGGGCCTGGATACCACATGGGTATTGGTGGGGAAGGGGAAACTATGTCCAGTATCGCAAAGGCCTTAGTTAATGCTGGTTGATAAAGATTTAGGTTGGTATGAGTAAATTAGACAAACTGAGTGAGTTAAATGCTTATAAATAAAATTGTCATCATTTCAAAAATTCTTTTCAGTAGTTTAAAATCTTTAAGTCATGTTATGTTAAATTAAGTAATAGGTAACCATAAATTTCTGAGTTGTTTCTAAGTAAGTTAAAATACTGAAATATCTCGGGCCGAGCCCGAGGCACACTCGGGAGAGTGTGGCGCTGGGAGCACAGCAGCGCTCCCGCC
>NW_007729534.1:234455-235555 GCF_000696425.1 Galeopterus variegatus | reverse complement strand
ACTGCGGGTTCGGATCCTATATAGGGA
The DNA here is from genome assembly GCF_000696425.1 of Galeopterus variegatus. Classification (NCBI taxonomy): domain Eukaryota; kingdom Metazoa; phylum Chordata; class Mammalia; order Dermoptera; family Cynocephalidae; genus Galeopterus; species Galeopterus variegatus. The sequence continues at coordinate 235,528 of NW_007729534.1, read as the reverse complement.
TGACCGGTGCGCTCACAGCGCTCACTGGCTGAGCACGGTGCAGCCGGTCTCAAAAAAGGACAAAAAAATAAAAAATAAAAAATAAATACTGAAACATCTGTTATTGTACATAATTTTAAATTTATACACTTTGATGTTCTGTTTTTCTATGATAAAGCTAAATATAAAAAAAAGATAAATATATTAGATCTGTTTTTTAAAAATTGAAAATATGTCTTTTCAAAAAAAGCTAGGAAATGGGTTTCATCTACACATTGATATAATGCAGTTTAAAATTGCTTCCTTAAGTTTTTTCACTGGAAATTAGGGTTATTAAGAGTTAAATTATAGTTAATATATATAATTAAAATGGCTAGGTAAAAGAAAATCTTATATGCAGAGTTGTAGTGGATTGAATTATGTCCCCCCAAAACTCACGGAAGCTTCAATTGTGTCCCCCTAGTGTTATGTATTGGAAACTTAGTCCCTACTGTGACTGTTAAGAGGCTGGGAAATCCTGTTATGGTAATTGAAGAGTGGGGCTTTGAAGAGGTGATTAGATTATAGGATGGTGTAGGAGTAAATGTATTAAAACTGGTGGTCAGGGGTGTGGTTTGGAGGGCCTTAAAAGGAGAGTGCACGAGGAGGTTTCACTCTGCTCTCTCTGCTTGCACCATCTTGCAATGTGGGACCCCTGTGTCACTGCAGTCACCACCAAGACCCTCACCAGATGTATTCCCTGGACTTTAGACTTCCTNTGTTCTGGCATTTAACTGGTTATTTTTGAACAGACTTTTGAATTTTCTTCTAGGCTCATCTATGTATCTCCTCCTAAAATCCTATGGTGAAGTTCTGTGATTTTATCTTGTTTTGCAATCCATTTTTAATTTTTCTATGTCTCCTCTGGCAAATCCAAACTTGCATTCTTTTTCCGTGCTTTGAGATGTAAATTTTCTTTATTATATTCTTTTTTTTTAAATTACAAATATTCATGAGATACAAAGCTGATTGTCCCCTCTCTTGCCCATGATGTGGGGCCAGATTCATACTGGGGCATACCCATTACCAGAAATTACTTTTGTACCCTTTGTCTC
>NW_007729534.1:227799-229052 GCF_000696425.1 Galeopterus variegatus | reverse complement strand
AAAAAGGACTCTGATAAACAAATAAATAAATAAATAATAAAAATAAAAATAAAAAATTGTAAAAACCTGACTGGTTTATAAAACTGCTAGCCAACATCAAGCAAGACAAGAATTAATTAAATACCAAGGGAATATTTGGCAAATTTTCATGCTAAGTTAGCCTGTACTGAAATTATTAATATAATAATTCAAATATGCAATTTGAATGAATTCCATAAACCATGTCAAATTACCTATGATAACCCTTTTGATAACAATGTGATGCACCTGAATTGGAAAAACAAAATTGGTATTTAAAAAAAATATATATATATGGGCTGGCCCGGTGGCACACTGCTACAGTGCGCCGCTTGGGAGTGCAGCGGCGCTCCCGCCNTTTTTTTTAGTTATATTTGTATGGATATGTTATTAATACATGTTCCAATATTGTAAGAAATTCCTAAAGTTCTAATATGTTTTGGTAAGTTATCAGTCATAATCATTATTACTTTAAATTATTGTAGGCCAAAGAAATAACCAAATTTTCTTATCAATAGCATCTTTAGTCATGATCATTTTGTTTTGTGGTCCATATTTAAATGGCTAATTCTGATTCTTTTTCCTAAAACTCTTTACAAGCAATTATAATCCTAAAGTGTTGTGTCTTCAAGGAGGCTTGTGAAAAGGAAAAAAAAGGACTCTGATGGGCCGAGCCCGTGGCACACTCGGGAGAGTGCGGCGCTGGGAGCACAGCAGCGCTCCCGCCGTGGGTTCAGATCCTATATAGGGATGACTGGTGCACTCACAGCGCTCACTGGCTGAGCGCAGTGCGGCCAGTCTCAAAAAGGACAAAAATAAATAAATATTTTTTAAAAAAGGACTCTGATAAACAAATAAATAAATAAATAATAAAAATAAAAATAAAAAATTGTANGAGTAACAAAATCTGTATACTTATTAGGTCTTTTGATAATTTGGATAACTCAGTATCCTCTCCATCAAAGAGTAAAGGTTTTTGTTTTTCAAAATCTGTCTTTGGCTAAATTAATGACTATTATCTTACAGGGACCTGTGATTCCTATTTTGATAAGATGTTTAAACTTTTGGCATATTTGATAGGCTTCCTAAAATCACATTTAAAAATAGATATTAAATCTTTTTGACCTCAAACTAAACTTGGTCCCTAAAGCATTCAAAAGAGAGATAATAAACAGGCTTTATCAAACAAAAAATGGTGTACTGTCAAATAAAAAACGATGTTTAACCTTTTTTTT
>NW_007729534.1:224030-226087 GCF_000696425.1 Galeopterus variegatus | reverse complement strand
CCCGCCGAGGGGTCGGATCCCACATACAGACCGGCCGCTCACTGGCTGAGCGAGGTATGGGCGCAACACCGAGGGTTGCGATCCCGTTGCCGGTCCCGGTCTGGTACAGGCACGACACTGAGGGTTGCGATCCATTGCCAGTCACAAAAAAAAGACAAAAGGAAAAAAAATAAAATAAAATAAAAAATAAAAAAAAAAATATATATATATAAATCCAATGTTGGGTATGGACTCATGGAGAGCCTGGATGGTTGCCTTGTCTTTCCTGAGTCCTTAACTTTATTATTAAAAGCTCTGCACTCCATTACTCATCATGGAAGAGATGATATGATCCAAATTATGGGGGAGGGAGAGATTGGTGTGGTGACTATCATAAAATTGCTAAAATGGCTTACGACCAATGTTTGGTTTGTCAAACTCATAATTCTGGGAAAACAGTAAAAACCTCAGGTACATTTCTGCTACCTGATGGGTCATTTAAATGTTTATAGAGGGATTTCATTCGATGGCCATTTTCAATGCATGTTTTCTTTTTCTTTCTTTCCTTTTTTTTTTAAAGATGACCGGTAAGGGGATCCTAACCCTTGGCTTGGTGTTGTCAGCACCACGCTCAGCCACTGAGTGAACAGGCCATCCCTATATGGGATCCAAACACATGGCCTTAGTGCCATCAGCACCGCACTCTCCCGAGTGAGCCACGGGCCAGTCCCAATGCATGTTTTCTGGTTGTATAGAAGCTTTCCCATGCAGGAAGATCAATGCTATAACAGTAACTAAAACGTTATTTTAAAATGTGTTTCTCTCATGGGACATTCCTGGAGGAAATCTCCAGTGATAAAGGTTCTTGTTTCACTAGGCAAGTTATAAAACAGTTAAATAAGGTCTTACAGATACAATAGCATTAGGCAAAGCTAACTTAATTGACTAAATTGCCTTGGTCAAAGGTATTGTAGACCGAAGACAGTCGGATCACTTCCAGTGGAAAACATAAGTTGACATAAGGCTTATGCCCCTAATAGTGGAACTTTATATATCTCTTGCTCTCCTAAACTATTATATGACTAAATGCTTCAAGGCTTTAATGCATTATGCCAAAGTGCATTTTTACCAGGTAAGAGAAGCTGTTTATGATCCACCGATTGAGTACAATCAAACTCTTCACAATCTAAAACCCAGAGATTGGTTCTTCTGGAAAGGATATCTGCCCTTGCCACCCACACTGCTGCAAAACTTTGGGACCTTGAACTTTGGGTTCACATCTCACAGCTCAAGGACCCCTCCAGACCCTTAAAACTATAACCCTTGGAGACCTTCAGGTAAAGCTTACCAGGGAAATATCTCCCCCAAAGCAGACAGAATTGTAGAAGTGGAGAGCTTTCCCAAGAACATGGATCAAGATTTCTCAGCCATCGTGAAAGGCTTCTGCCTTCTTTTCTTTTTATCTTATTTCCTACTGTCCTAATCCTTTCCTCTTCCCACAGGAAAATCCATGGGACCATAATCAATGGATGGCTTTAGCTTGAGGTTATGCTTTAGCACAAAATTAGAGCAATTGTTGGGTTTGCAGGCTAATATCAAAGAACCAGGAAAACAATTCCACTGACACCAGTGCCTCACCATGTTCCTAATGAGAGTCACCCTGAAACTCCAAAGGAAGAGTGGAAAGCCATCCTTGATATTCTAAACCTCACTGCTACTTGGTTTCCTGTGCTCACCAGAAACAACACTGTGACTTTTCCAATTAATAATCTGATTGTTGCAATATATAGAAAAAGGTAGATTGTGCTTTCAGGCATCACACACTCAAGATCTGGGAGTTACCTATGTGGGTACAAGTAATTGTTTACATCACTGGATTAAAAGGGATTAAAAGAGTCCCTTTTTTTCCAAATGTGGTTTTATACCCTTACAGCACACTATAGGGGAGCCACAGAAAAGTGAACTTCCATGGGCCGGCCCGGTGGCGCACTGCTACAGTGCGCCACTTGGGAGCGCGGCAGCGCTCCCCCCGAGGGTTCGGATCCCACATACAGACCGGCCGCTCACTGGCTGAGCGA
>NW_007729534.1:220221-222757 GCF_000696425.1 Galeopterus variegatus | reverse complement strand
AAAAAAAAAAGGAAAGCTTAATTAGAAAGGTGGCTGATAATGCTGTTTCCTTAGACACTGCCACCAAATACATTAAGAAAATTGATTTAGAGAAAGAGACACATGATTCGTTTATGGGAGCAACTAACAGCAGGCTTGCAGGCATCCTAAATGGTGGGTGGCAAGCTTGGATTTACCAAGGTTTTCTAACCTTTATATTTCTTCTACTAGGTCCCCAGGTTGTTATGACTTGTGTTACTAGGCTAACAACAAAAATGAATGCTTCTTTAAATCAGGCCACTTTACAGTGAACTACGGTCCTTAATTGCTGCCATACCCTGAACAAGGACTACGATCAAGTAGACTCACATACTGTTGACTCGCCTGTATTGCCTGAAACCTGACTTACCTGTTGAGGTTGGGTTTGTTTCATAAGAACTTTTGTTTCAACAGTACACATTGGTCTTTTGATGTCATCCTTTTAATAGTCATCATAGTCTGCCGGTGTGCTGCATTCTCTCCAGCCTTAAATATTTGTGTCCATCCACCCATCACACATTGAATGGCCTCACTTCAACTAGATCAGCAATAACATGAGAAGTGGTCAACGGGTGTGATGTTGAGACTCTTGGACTCCATATTCAGACCTAAGAAGATTCATAAATTACACACTGAGACCAAATAAGTCATTTGCAATGATGACAGAATGGTGTCAATGCCCAAAGTTTTGGTCACTCTCTCAAAATTGAGATGCTGACCAAAAGGGGGGAAATTGTTAAATCAAACTAAGAAGTTTTGGCCTGAGAAAGCCTCCGTATTCTCATTTGTGAATCTTACTTACGAATCAAACCTAACTTAGCCACATAAGCACACGGGCAAATTGAAAACCTAACTTAGAAGTGAGCTTCTGTGATGACAGCTGAATCTCAGCCAACTGCAGGCAGCCACCTGTCCTGTACCTCCCTTACTTATTCTGCCTGTAAATCTAACTGACTGTGCATTTTTGGCTATAATCCCTCTGAATCTGTTCTGACTGTAGGGGCTGCTCGATTTGTGAATCGCTTTAATTTTTTTTCTTTTCTTGCTCAACTTAAACTTTATTAAATTTAATTTGCCTAAATTTATTCTTTTAACTTATCTAATATACAGTCTATACTCAAATTTACCTGATTGTCCCAATTATGTCCTTTATAGCATTTTTTCCTTCCAATCCATGCATTTGGTTTAGTTGTGGTGTTGCCTTAGTAACAGCCAATTTCCCAAACAGGCCAGTTGAAATCTGCAATGGGTACGATAATGAAGTTCCCTCTGCTTTAATCCTTACACAAAAGAGATGGCTTGAAGTAGCCTGAGGTTAACTAATCAGTTATTTTTTATGTTCTGTCTCCCTATCCCCACCTTACAAGCAAAGTAACTTATCTTTTGACACATTTTTTCATTTGTAACCAATAAGTAATCTGTTGGGAGATACTTTGAAGCCTCTGGATATATCTGCTCCCCTTCTAATGATAGTTTCTGCCTGGCCCTGCAGTGCTTGCTGGTCATTCAAGAAAGTGGGGCTGGCCCGCACCCAGGATATGAGGCACTGGAGATCCCAGAGCCACGTTGGGCCAGAAAGGAAAAGCCATGGGGGCGGGAATCTGTGCAGAGAGCAGGAAAAGCAGCTTGAATGCTGGAGCGGTGCTGCAGCCATCTGAGGAGGGGGCGGCGGGCATCCCACTCCATTCAGTGTCCAGCACTTACAGGCTGCCCCAGTGGGGCTGACCCTTCATCAGATCATGCCCTGGATGGGCCAGTTGGCGGGAGGCAAGAGGACCACTCTTTCCCTCCACACTCCCTGCTGGCCCTTAGTGATCCCTGGGGGATGCCCCAGAGGCAGAGGATAGCATTATTTAGAATATTTTCAGCAGCTCAGTGAATCTGCAAGGCTCCACACCTCTGGGCTGGGCTGGCCCTCCTAGCCAGGCCCCTCCACTGGACCCCTGCCAGTTTGCTCAGCTCCCTGCAAATATTTGCTGTGCTTCTGGCTGCAACCCTGGGTCAACAGTCAACGTGCAATGTGAGGGGTCACATGGCCATGGGATATACACACGTCCCTGGACAAACTGGCCCAAGTTGTGATATCCTCCACAGAAGGTGTATTAGTTTCCTGGGCTACCATAACAAATTACCAGCAACTAACTGGGTTACTGAACACAGTAGGAATTCATCCTCTCTCAGTTCTAGAGGTCAAAAGTCTGAACTCCAGGGCATCCTTCCTCCAAGTCTGGGGGAGAATCCTTCCTTGCCTCCTCCAGCTCCTGCCTTTGCCAGCCCTCAGTGGCTCCCTTGGTGGCATCCTCCAGTTTCTGTGTTCAGATTGCCTTATCCTCCTCTCTTTTACAGGTAAACTTGTCATTGGATTATGGGCAGGATCCTGGGGACTCCTGGATAATCCAGCATCATCTCATCACGAGATCTTTAACTTAATTATATCTGCAAAGATCCTTTTTCCAAAGGTTGACCTAAAAAGTTACTAAGACCAAATACATATAGTAGCAAGGATTTATTGAGCCTA
>NW_007729534.1:213851-220093 GCF_000696425.1 Galeopterus variegatus | reverse complement strand
CCTCTCTTTTACAAGTAAACTTGTCATTGGATTATGGGCAGGATCCTGGGGACTCCTGGATAATCCAGCATCATCTCATCACGAGATCTTTAACTTAATTATATCTGCAAAGATCCTTTTTCCAAAGGTTGACCTAAAAAGTTACTAAGACCAAATACATATAGTAGCAAGGATTTATTGAGCCTATATGACAATTGCAACAGGGGAGACACATAGATTAGATTGCCCTGAAAATGCGCTCAGAAGAGTGTCAGCAGAGATTGGCATTTTATCATCACAAGACAGGGGGAGGGTCAAAGGAGACAGAAAGACAGCCACCTAATCACTTCATTGTGGAAAGTAGTCTAAGTGATTCACTTTCAAGAATATCTTAAGGAGGATTGCTTGACTAACTTGTGGTGTGATAACCCCTGAAAGTACACTTTCCCAAGGATGACTTCTCAGGACAGTGGCTGGTCACCTTGTTCTTTTTACTTCCTGCTTCTCCTCCCTGCTCAGGACCTTTTGGTGGGCCTTTTTCTTGGGCTTGTCTTGAGTCCATCCCTTTCCATCAGCAGGAAGTGAACAATAAATACCTTATAAGGAAATAATGAAACTTAGGCAATGTTCGGGAAGATTGTACACCCCATTGTACCCAGCCGATGAGGAACTGCAGGAGGGACTTGTGCATTAGGGGATAAATTGCTCGATGTAATCATTTCTGACGTGCCTGCCCAACAGACACCTGATCTTGCAAAACCTCCATTAAAGTCGTGCTTTGCCAAACCTTGTGTCTTAGTTCAAATAGGTGAGGGTATTTCTCACATTCTTTAGGCTTTCTATTGGTTGTACACGAGCATATAAATTTGGAATTGTCACTAAGTTACATCCTACATGCCAGGATCTACAGTAAGGGATTTTTATGCTTTTTTTTTGGCAGCTCCCACTTAGGGAATCTGAACCCATGACCTTGGTATTATAAGGCTGCACTCTAACCGACTGAGCAAACTGGCCAGCCCCTAGGGTAAGGGTAATAAGAAGTATTCTAGGTTATTTTATGACTTTCTGGCACCTTAATGGCTGCTTCTAAGTAAAATGGTCTTATGATAACATTTTCCAGGACAGTTACACATGATTACTGACTTATCCCAGATCTCCCAAGGCACTATAATTTTAGCTGACCTGGTCAGAGCAGATCATTTTGGTTATCACAAATAAGGTCACATGCATACATTCTGGGGCTTAAAACATATCTTCTGGGGAGCCACCATTTAAGCCACTACAGAAGGAATGTGTGCCCCCTTCCATTCTGAACAAATATTAACTTTCCACATGTTTTTCTGAACATATCCTATATTGATGGTTAGAAGTTATTAAAGCAGTCCCTGATGGGTCTATCTAAATATTCTGTCCTCCCCCCAGCCCCCACATGTATGCACACAAATAACACATCTACACACATAGAGACTGACACATTGTACACAGGCACTTGTACAGAAATGCACATACATGTTGTCTTGTTCATTCAATACATACATATATATATAACTTTTTTTGGCAGCTGGCTAATTTGGAGATCTGAACCCTTGACACTGATGTTATCAGCACCATGCTCTAACCAAGTGAGCTAACCAACCAGCCCTCAATATATATTTATTGAGTACCTGCTGTGTACCAGGCCCTGTTGGAGGCACTGGAAACAGCAGAGAACTGGGCAGCCAGCTCCATGCCTTGTCTACATTCTGGTAAAATATTTACATGCACACACTAAAAATACTATGGATGTAGAATCATGCAAGGCTTTTACATTCCTAGTGCTCCCAGAAGGGCTACATTTAGCAATTTTAGGCCATCGGCTGCAAGGGAATGTTAAGACCCATGGTGCAAATAAACAAAGTCATGAGTAGTTTTTAAAACATCAAATCATTGATGAGGTGAAACATTTATGAGCAGGCATGAACCCTACTTCTGAAAGAGCAAATCTCTGTTTTGTTGTAGAAGTGCTTGGGGTTCTGGGGTGGGAGACAGAGGAGTCTGAATAAAGGGGAAGCTTGCTGGACCTGAAACAGGCAGAGAAGGCCGTGGATGCGTGCATGTGGTGAACATGAGTCAGACCGCTTGGAGGAGTCTTGGGGACACATGCCAGAGGCCAGGGGTCAGAAGTTGGCAATGGTGGCAGGAAAAGGTGAGTGTAATGAATGTAATAATCAGGGCATCATCCCCCACACTGGCTCTCATGCCAGGGTGATACAGCAACTGAACTAGATTGAACTGCCGACCCCAGAATTAATTCCCTCTCTGGTATGATTCCAGCTGGGTGGGCTTCAAGCCATGCTCTCTCAGGAGCTAGAGAATGGAAGGAAAGCAGCAGCTGTTCCGTAGCATGCACACAGCTTCTCCCACTTATTCTGAGACAGAACAGAGCTAGGCCTGTGAACAAAACCACCTCCATTTTCCCTGCAGAGGACATTCTGTTACTTTTCCACTTCTCAGTCATGAGACCCCCAGGGCTCATGATTACCCCATGGCCCTGATAAAAGTAACTGAAAGAAACTGGTTGGGCATAACTATCCTGAAGAAATAAACTGAGATAAGAGGGCAACATGTATTTACTGAGTTGCAAAACCCCTTCCCCAAGCCTTGTTAAAATATAACTGTTACCTTTGTTTAAAACTTATTATTATCTACCCATTCCTTCTTTTTCCATAATTGTAAAAATTAAGTTACAGATTAACCTTAAGACCCCTTTAGGAGTTACATGCAAGATGATCCTGGTACTGATCTCCCTCACCACTATCATAAAATACCAGAAAGCATCAAGGCAAGATGCCTATGTCAGCTGAGGAACTGCTTGCCTTTAAACCATTCCCCAACTTCCCTCAGGGAGACAGCTCCTCTATTGCTGGCTCCCTTATGTATGAGTCTATTTCCTTTTAATAAGGTGTTACTTACTTTAAATTCTATTGGGTATTTTGTTCATTTCTACGACATTGAGACCCAAGAGCCTAATTTTGTAACAATTCCATCAAGCTTCAGAGAGATTTTTTATATGTAAGTAAAGTCTCTAATCAGTTACATTTAAGTTAATAAAAAGGGACATTATTCTGATTAGGGCCTGACTTAATCAGTTGTGATTGTTGAAAAGAAGGCTTAGGCAGGGGGAGGGGACTAGAATGGTTTGTGCAGCAATGCGGTAGAGTTGGAGAATCAGTATCAATGCATGTGTAGCTTCATGTAGAACAGATGGCTACATACAGAAATACTTATAGATATGTGCATGCAGGTTAGTATATACACACATTTCCTCCTTCTGTCAGTGACAGGGCCAGAAGCAATGACACCTGGGTATCAACAAGCACACCTAGCTCCTAGATCTTGGTTCCTAACAGTTCTCCAGTAAAAGGAACCAGGACTCCTTGGAGAAATGGCTTATATTGGGACAAGGGCAGGAGATAAACAAGGTGAGCCTGGAGCATCTTATAGTACCAGATGGTAAGGAAGCACTCAAACTTACACACACGCACACACACAGTGATATATAAAATAAAAATCCATTAGTCCATTTATAAATAAATGGAGAACAGACAAATATCCTGTGCAGAAGAATTCCAAATAGTTTATGTAGACTCTCATCTTCAAGGTGGAGTATAACTCCCCATTCCTTCACTAAGGACTATGCATTGTAACTTCCTTCCAAAGAGGACAGTATGGAAAGGGGAATAAAAAGAGTAACTTTACGGCCCGGTGGCGCACTCGGTACAGTGCAGCACTTGGGAGCACGGCGGCGCTCCCGCCGAGGGTTCGGATCCCATATAGAGACCGGTCCGCTCACTGGCTGAGCGCGGTGCAGGCGTGACACTAAGGGTTGCGATCCCGTTACCAGTCACGAAAAAAGACAAAAAGGAAAAAAAAAAAGAGTAACTTTACAGTGGAGAAACCTGGCAAACACTGCCTCAGCCAGGTGATCAAGATCACCATGAACAGTGATAAGTCACATTGATAGTGTATACCCTTGATATGATTGTTAAAAATGACCTCTGTGATCTTCCTTCCCAAAACCCATAGCCCCAGTCTAATCATGAGAAAAACATCAGACAAATTCCCATAGAGGGACATTCTACAAAATAACTGACCAGTACTCATCAAAATTATCAGGGTGGTAAAAAAACAAGGAAAGTCTGAGAAAATGTAACAGCCAAAAGGAGCCTGAGGAGACATGACAACTAAACGTAATATGATACCCTGGATGAGATGCCAGGACAGAAAAAGGATGTTAGGTAAAAACCGAAGAAATCTGAATCAGGATGGACCTTAGTTAATAATAACGTATCAATATTTGTTTATTAATTGTAACAAGTGTACCGTACTAATGTAAGATGTTAATAATAGGGGAAACTGGGGACAAAGGTATATAGAGACTCTCTGTAGTATCTTTTTTTTTTTGGTGACTGGCTGGTAATCTGAACCTGTGACCTTGGTGTTATAAGGTTGCCCTAAAACCAACTGACCTAACCGGCCAGACCTATAAATTTAAAACTGTTCTAAAATTTAAAGTTTATTTTTAAAAAAAGAGAGAGACTGGCTTAGGACTTTCCTGAGCACAGAGACGCCAAGTAACAGCTGGGTCCACAGTTGTTCTCCCCTCTGGATCCTTCCTGAGCATCTGGAACAAGCTTTTTGGCCTGTGCCTGTGGGGCTCCAGCCTGCTGGGATCAGCCCTTCCTGCTGGCAAGCCCTATGGACTTCAGGCTTGATTAGCCAGCCCCCAGAAGTACATAAGCCAATCTCCTATAAATTAATCTATATTCTTATATATAGAAGTGCATCTATATATGTTTATCTATATGTAGACACACACATGTATATATCTTACTGGTTCTGCTTCTCTGGTAAAATCCTAACACAACTGATATTTTATAAACCATTAGAAATTCAAATATTCTTTTAAAAATCAAGGTACATGTTTAAATACTATTCAAATACAAAAGTTTAACTGACAACACCAAGGTCCAGGGTTCAATTNCAACACTGAGGGTTGCGATCCATTGCCGGACATGGAAAAAAAGACAAAAGACAAAAAAAAATAAAAATAAAAATAAAAATAAAAAAATAAAAAAATAAAAATCAAGGTACGTGTTTAAATACTATTCAAATACAAAAGTTTAACTGACAACACCAAGGTCCAGGGTTCAATTCCTGTACCAGCCCACCACCAAAAATAAAACTAAACAAACAAAAGAAAACCAGACAAATGCAAAAGTTTAAAATCATATTATAAAACATCAAGTAAAACACCAATGTTACTTATATATTATAATTCTACTATAAATTATTTGTAAATAAAATAAATGAAAATTAAGTATTGTATTAGTCCATTTCTGTTGCTTATAACAAAATAAATGGAACTGGGTGATTTATAAGAAAACAAAATTTATTGCTCACAATTTCAGGGCTGGTAAGTCCAAAGTCCAGGGAACACAGCTGGTGAGGGTTTTCTTTGGTGGAGACTTTACAGCGGTGCAGGGGTCTCACATGGCAGAAAATGGGAGAGCAGAGAGAGAGAGAGACTCTCGTGTGCTCTCCTTTTAAAACCCTCAGAACCATGCCTCTGACCACCATTATTAATCTATTCACTAAAGCATGGTCCTCAGAATCTAATCACCTCTTTAAGGCCCTACTTTTCAATGACCATAACAGGATTTCCTGCCCTCAACAGTTACAGTGGGAATTAAGCTTCTCATATATGGACCTTGGGGGACACAATTCAATCAATCCACAGCAAGTATTATTTAAAAATAATTGACCTGGTACAATAGACAAATATGTAAGTTTAATCATGAAACACTGAACATGAAATGACACTATTTGATCTTTTTTTGTTTTTAAAGCAATCTTAAAATACAAAGAGCATCTGGAGATGTGAGATAAATTTTGTAGAATTATTTCCAGCTGCTAAAAAAACTTTCTGACCCTTTACTAGCTAGGGAAAGGTAAGAAAAAACTCCAAATATTTTTCTTTAAATCTTTCATCTTTAAATAATCTATTTCTTTCTGATAACTTTGAGATTTTCTTACAAAATCTAGGGGAAAGCCTAGGGCTGCACAATCTTTTTATTGATGGCAAGCAGCATGTTTTGCTCCAAAACTTCATTCTGGTTTGTTTCGGTTTTCTTCAGTTTCATAATGAGTACACAGGGATTTTGACCATTTCCTTGAATCAGTTTCAATTCTGTCATGCTCATCATCTGCTTTTCCAAAAAGTA
>NW_007729534.1:212249-213250 GCF_000696425.1 Galeopterus variegatus | reverse complement strand
AATTTTCAAATTCATTAAGGCCAAAACAATAGTATTACACCAACAAATATACCAGCATTTCTGTATTTAAAAATAGCAGAATTGGGCCGGCCCGGTGGTGCACTGCTACAGTGCGCCGCTTGGGAGCGCGGCGACGCTCCCGCCGAGGGTTCGGATCCCACATACAGACCAGCTACTCACTGGCTGAGCGAGGTGCGGGCGCAACACTGAGGGTTGCGATCCCGTTGCTGGTCCCGGTCCGGTACGGGCGTGACACTGAGGGTTGTGATCCATTGCCGGTCACAAAAAAAGGAAAAAAAAAAAATAGCAGAATGTACAGGAATGCTGGATCACCAAGATGCTGAAAGCCAGTGGAGAAGGGGTAGGATGGAACATACTGCATTCTCAGTAAGTGAATGATGATATTTTAGGCAATTACCCCAAATGCCCTAACACAGATCTAACGCTGATGAGTCAGGAAATTCTGTCAGTGAACTGAATTAATGTTTTTCCTGAGAACTCCTTCCTGAATGGCCAAATGGACATTATTGGATGAAGACTGACTATATGTAGCATTCTACTAGTTTTGGTTTTTTTTCCTCTTTTTTTTAATCACATCTTGAGTGAGTAAGAAGTGGATCATGTCATAGATCAGAGATTCCAGAACAGGCCAGTATCTTAGTTATGCTTGGCCCTTTGCATTTTTATATAAATTTAGAATCAGCTTCTCAAGATCTATTAAGAAACACATTGAGATTTTGATAAAGATTACATATAATCTACAAATCAATTTAGGAGAATCGATCCTTACAATAGTGAGTGTTCCAGTCTATGAACATGGTGTATTTCTCCAGAATCATGCACAGATTAATGAATGCAAGAGAAGACATCAAAGTGGCAGGATTGCTGGTTCAGTGGACTCCCATGGGAATGTATGGATGGCACCACTTGCTTCTAGAAGCTGCCCCACTCCTTGCTTGCTGCTTCCAGGCTGCCAGGTTACCTTGTCCCCTGCCCTCAGC
>NW_007729534.1:200735-211018 GCF_000696425.1 Galeopterus variegatus | reverse complement strand
CTGCCCCACTCCTTGCTTGCTGCTTCCAGGCTGCCAGGTTACCTTGTCCCCTGCCCTCAGCCAACTGATGCAAGTGAAGGCATCTGCTCCAAGCTGACCCAGTGAGTGTCTTCCCACAGATTTTTGGACCACAGGTTGAAAGAGAGTTGAACCAGGCTCTCTGTGATGACTGAGGTTATAAAATATAAAATTTAGGAGATCCCTGTATCCAGGTTTCAGATCATGTGGACTGAAGGATCGGGGGCAGGTGCACCGCTGAGGAAAAAAAGTGAAGCTCGGAGAGGCACAGAGACAAGACAAAAAGACACAGGAACGAGACAGAGAGGCTGGTGGTGTTTGAGCTTCTGACCCCATAAGTTTCCTAAGGCCCAAGTGCATTCTGCTCATGAGTTCTAAGAGACAGTCTACCATTCCTTATAATAAATTCATCTTTAGGCTTAAGCTAATTTGAGTTAAGTTTCTGTTGCATGCAATAAGAGCCCTAACTAATGCAGTTGAGTGAACTCAAAAGGGGTATCCTCCAAGAGATTTCGGGTGAGCTAGCCGGGGCACCTGGCTTTACAGCTCACGCTGTGGGTTGTGCTCCACTGGTGCCCCTGGACAGAGCCTTCTCCACCATAGGCCAGCACCTGGCAGACACTCTTTGTTCCCTTTCTCTGCAGGAATTTTACTGCCTCAATTCAGGATAGGTAATCAGAGATGAACTCCTTTACCCTCCTTTTTATGCAGATTTATCTAATGTAAATACTTGTTTTTATGTTTGTTTAGAATTTAATTATTGTATCCATCGTCAGGATTACCCACATGATCACTCTAGGGGTGTTATAGGTTAATAGTTTTTTGTTTGTTGGTTTAGTTTCTCTGGGCAGCCCAGGGATTGAACCCCAGGCCTTGGTGTTGTCACCTCCATGCTCTAACCAGCTGAGAAAGCGGCCAGCTCTCTAGGGCTGTTGTAGGCCTACGTTAAGATGTCAAGAGCCCTCCAAAATGAGAGCAAGCACCAAGTGGGACTCCAAAAGAAATGCCAAAAATTTCCACCACTACTCCTCCCTTGATAATGACGCTTCAAACCACAAGGCAGGGGAAAGGCTCTGTGGGTTGAGGGGGTTGGAAGAAGAATTCCAAATATATCGTGGTGTGGGAAAGGGGCATGTTCTGTACGTACAGACAGTCCTTGGCCTTGCTAACCTCAAGATGTGAACAGCCCGCACTTTCATACATTCCACGCACTGTTTACTGACAGACCCGGCACAGCTTTCCAAGGCCACATTTGAACCCAGCTGACTCGGGACAACTTCAGGCTCACTCATGGGGCATACGTGCAGCTGCCACAGTCTTGCTCCAGCATTCCCAGTTGTCACAGTCATCAGGATAGCCATGCAAATGTGTAATTGAATAGAAAATACACAAATGAAAGTGCTGATCCATGATAGGAAGCAGAGTTCTCATGAACTTTACACAATCGAGACAAATGTGGGGATGATTAGCTAGGCGAAAATTGGCGACTCTAGCTTTGGTCAGATGTTCATCATACTGAAACTAGTCAATTGCGTGTTTATTTATGAAAGAAAAAAGATCAACTTATGTAGGACAATTGGAGACCCTGTAGACACTGGGAAAGTGCTTTCCTCTGGTAAGGGCCTGAAATGTCACGTGGCCTGCTCCCCTGCCCTGAGAAGCAAAATGAAACCAGCCAAACTTCCTAAGATCCTGCAACGCAGCAGTTCTTGGCCTTTTCTGTGTTTGCCTGACAACTCCAAGAAGGTCCTGGCCACTAAACTTTCATAAGATTGTAAAAGTTTTAAATATGTTCCAAACTTTCGAAATCAAGCTTATATTACTTTGTAATATGAATATCTCTACCACTACCTACATGTAGGTAATGATGATGAAGATAGATAGATATTTTATGGGGCTTATAGAGCCCTCCAGTCAGTGATGTCTGGGTCAAATCCTCTGGGAGTAGAAGGACCAGGATCTCAAAAACTGAGGCTAGAGATTCTAGAATTTCTGAACTGATGAGTTAAATAACTTAGGATGTGTTCTCTGTTGGGGAAGAGCCACACGAGGACACATTTTAATCATTAATGCTGATGCAGGCCAGATTGCTTTCCAAGAAACCCTGCCTTGTCGTTTTTTCCAGCCACTCTTTTCTGAGGACGCAGAGGAATTAAGCAAGCCTGGAAGGAATGCCGTGCCCGCGCTTGGTGCAGAGTTCCAGCAGGGTGTGTGAAATGCAGGGTGGGACGGCAGGAGGAGCAGCTCTCTCGGTCCTGTATGCCAGAGCGTGGAATTTGGCAACTGGCCACTCCCAGAGAGACCATGCTTCTCCAGGTTTGGAGGCCACAAAGAAAATCCACCTCCGGAGTCCAAATATGACCCCATTTCCCCTGTGCTTCTGAAATGTGGCCAAGGCTCACTTTTTATGCAATACTATATTGATTTGGGACGAGGCGGCTAAGCACCCAGTACTGTTAGATCAGGGGATCTGAACTGGGAGCACATGCCCTGGAGAGACATTTCAACATTCATAGATCCTGAACCCCCATTCTGAACTCATCAAATCAGAAGATCCATATCATTTGAGAAAGGTCTGCAAAGATCCTAATGCAATCCTTGAATTAGTGGCTGGCACAAAAGAACACGGTGTTACTGGCCAGCCACAAAAAAAAAAAAAAGAAAGAAAGAAAAAGAAAAGAAAGAAAGAAAATCCACTTAAAAGAACATGGTGCCAGTAAGGCCAGGCATGGCCTTGATTTTTTTCTTTTTATGTTCAAAAAAGTCAGTTTCACCTAAGTCCCCCAAATACATCAGGAGCTCCATCCTACAGGGTGTGCTAGACCAGCACTTCCCACCTTAATGAACACATATTGCATCTCGTTAAAATGCAGATTCCGATCCAACAGGTCTGGGGGGGACCTGACAGTTCACATTTCTAACAAGTTTTCAGCTGGTGCCTGTGCCCCTGCTCTTGGTCCAGGGTCTGGACTTTGAGTGGCGAAGGAGCTAGGTCAGTGGTTCTCCAGCTGGGGTGATTTTGCCACCTTTCCCCCTGCCCATGAGACATCTGACAATGGATTCCTGGAGACATTTTTGGTTGTCATCTGGAGAGGGGGAGGGTGTTAACCATCTGGCAAGTAGAGGCCAGGGA
This sequence comes from Galeopterus variegatus, assembly GCF_000696425.1. Classification (NCBI taxonomy): domain Eukaryota; kingdom Metazoa; phylum Chordata; class Mammalia; order Dermoptera; family Cynocephalidae; genus Galeopterus; species Galeopterus variegatus. Next base: position 207,867 of record NW_007729534.1, on the reverse strand, counting down.
TGCTGCTAAACCTGCTACAATGCATAAGAGAGCCCACAACACAGAATTATCCAGTCCAAAATGTGTGTGGTTCGGAGGCTGAGAAACGCTGGACTAGACCAAATGCAGAATTTACAAGATTTCTGAAAAGTATGAGGGTACTTCAAAAAAGCTCATGGAGGGCCGGCCCGGTGGTGCACTGGAGAGTGCGCCGCTTGGGAGCGCGGTGGCGCTCCTGCTGAGGGTTCGGATCCCATGTGGAGACCGGTTCCCGCTCACTGGCTGAGCGCAGTGCGGGCGCAACACCGAGGGTTGCGATCCCGTTGCCGGTCCCCAGTAAGGGCGCGACACCGGGGTTGCGATCCCATTACCGGTCAGTAAAAAAGACAAAAAGGAAAAAAAAAAAAAAGCTCATGGAAAGATTCATGTTATCTTTTATTTGGGGGGGAGCAGGTGGCTGTACAGGGATCTGAATCCTGGACCTTGGTGCTGTCAGCACTGTGCCATAACCAACTTTGCTAACCAGCCAGCCATATCTTCTAATTCTATTTTTCCACTAAGTTTTTTGTTTTGTTTTGTTTTTGGAAGCTGGCCGGTACAGGGATGGAACCCTGGACCTCGGTGTCATCAGCACCTCGCTCTGAGTAACTGGCCAGCCCTGGAGAGGACTGCAAGAGATGTGCACTTGCCCCACATGCCACCCCTCCAAGGAGAAGCACTCTTACCCTTGGGTTAGGAGAGGGGCTTCAAGGATGCTAGCCCAGAGACCATCAGAAGCCAGTGGACACTGTGCCAGGGTCTCTGAGCCCGAGCACGAGGCACAGGCTGCTGCTGCAGAGGGATGGGCCTGCATTCCGGGTGTCTGTTGGGGAAAGAATGTGTGAGTGATTTCCCTGGGCCAGGTGAGAGGGAGTCTACATGGGTTCATTTTAAATCCCACCCAGAAGAGCTCATGCAGGAGCAAACGAGCCTCAACAGAGAGAAGCTGGAGCTTATCACTGGATTCTTAGAGGGCTGAGGAAGGAGTAGGAGGTGAGGGAGAATGGAGAGATATTTGCTCTCACCAAAGAACTGAGGCTGATATACACCCAGTGACTGAGGAAAGGGGTTCCTCAGCTCTCCAAAGTCCCAGCATCAGAGAGCCGGCTGTAAACATCCAACAGACCTGATGCCAGCTCACCACAGCAGTACCCAAATGAGAACTTTCCTGTTCTATTGTCCTCTCTTCCCTTCCTGTGCTCCAGCACCAAGGGGTCAGATCCCCCATGGCAGGAGTCCACCTGTGCCCTGATCAGTCTCCACCCTGCCTGAGAAGCCTCTCATCTCTTCTTCCTTCTCACTGGGTCTTCAAAGCCTTGTGGAAACCCTCCTTCCTTGGCAAGTGGAGGGGGATCTGAACCCTTGCCCTTGGTGTTATAATACCATACTCTAACCAACTGAGCTGACCAGCCAGCCCACACAAGCACTTTCTAATAAATTTCTTACCTGCTAATCTCTAACTCAAGGTGGCTTCCCAGGAAACCCAACCTGTGGCAAAATAACTCTTGCTGTTACTGTTGGAGGACATCCTCTGGGAGAGCAATGGCTCACCCTTTACATGCCCCACCCCCAGCCATGCTTCTGCCCAATATGGACAGACAATCCACAGCATGGCTGTAGCTAGGGCCAGTTTGGTGAAAACATCCAAAAATTATTGGGATTGAGTTTCTCATCAGCACAGTAGCTTGGGTGCTCAGAATCTAAATTAAGTTGATTTAAGGTCAATAAACAAATATAATATTTCTTTCTGAACAAAATAGTGAACTGAGAGTCATAGCCATTGCATCAGGACAGCAAATTATGCCACCTGCTCACTTGTAAGGAAAGGAAATCATTTTCCTTTGGTGGGAGCCTCTCTTGCCTAAGTAAGCTTTCCCTCCCAGGTTGGGTAAACACTCCAGGAACACAGCCCATCTCCCAGGGAGCAAGACCATTCAGGCTGAAGGCCCCAGTGACTGAGATCTTCCCACAGAACCACCTTACTATTGGGTTTGGGGAGGACCACTTAACATGGCGCCACCCAAAGATACTTAAAATGGTGGTTCCTGGGCCAGCCCGTGGCTCACTCGGGAGAGTGTGGTGCTGATAACACCAAGGCCCCGGGTTCGGATCCCATATAGGGATGGCCGGTTAGCTCACTGGGTGAGCGTGGTGCTGACAACACCAAGTCAAGGGTTAAGATCCCCTTACCGGTCATCTTTTAAAAAAATAAAATAAAATAAAATAAAATAAAATGGTGGTTCCTGCCCTACAGGACTTCCCTGTAAAATAAAAAGGAACTCATAACCGCAACAGAACTCCATGCCATTGGTCCCCTCTGAAACCCTATTTTACATACTAAGGGAACCAATAATCACAAACCTAAAAATCACCTAATTAACATAAGGCCTCAACAACGCCCATTGGATACTTCATTTAACTCCTCATTAACATAAGCTATGGCCAATCAGAACAACACAACCCACCACAAGGAGAAATATAAGCCCAGTCTCGGGGGGAGGGCAGGCTAGGTCTCATGCCTACGCCTCCCCATGCTGCCTGTGCAAACAAAGCCTTCCACGCCTGATTTCTCATCTCCGTATCAGTCTTTGCTAATTGCCGACTTTTCACTCACTCAAGGGTACAACACTCCAAAGTCCCTCATCCTCTTTCATCACTGTTTGGTCCGGAGAACAGGAATAACTGAAAGGCATGTAATAGAAGAATTTAATACAGACAATTAAGTGCTTTCAAAACCACTAGATATGCTGGAGGAACAAAGGTCAAGGGAGCCCCCTCCAGCTCTGAGGTGGGCTATTAACTTTCCGAGATTCAGGAATTTGCTAGAACCACAGGAAGTCATCACCAATGATCCCAACTGCCTGCAGCAAGATGAGTGATTCACAGGGGAACCAGTGAGGACCTCTGCAAACCCTCACACTGGTGAAGGCATCTCTTCTGCCTACAGAGCTCAGGTGAGCAGTGGCATGTGGCTGGGGTTCTGGGCAAGGCATTCCCACGCTTCTAGACTCCAGGACACAGGAAAAAGCAAAGAAGGGGCCAAGGCGCTAAGTTGTCAACAGAAGTTCTGTACCCAGACTTTGGGTCTTCTTGACCCCAGCCCAGAAATTCTCTCTCAGTCCTTCATTTTCTTGATCCCCACTCCTACCCAACTGGATGAATCCCTGACCCCAGCAGGGTTCCAGACAAAGATGACCTTCCAATTTAAATTACTCCTCACACCTCTCTTTCACTTCATATTCCACAGAGTTCTAAACATCCTTCTTTTATCCTCTGTCCCCCATCCCACTGCCTATACAGTTGTTAATAGTCCAGGCTTTGGAGTCAGACCTAGATTCAAATCTGAACTCTGATGCTACCCACTGTGTGTATTTGCACTTGGGGAAATTACACAACATTTTGTTAAATAAAAATAAAATAAAAATAGCAGCCCATCGTTTTGGACTAAGTTCCTGCACTAGGTCCCAACAGACCAGACTAAAAACCAAAATAAAGTCACCCCTGCTAAGATCTGTGTCACCAAACCTAAACTAAGTTGTGGTCTGATCTTCTGAGAAACCAGGAGGGAGAGAACAGCCAGTTTCCCAAACAGGCCAGTTTATTTCTCCAATAGGCATAGTAACGAAGTTCCCCCTGCTTTAATCCTTACGTAAAAGAAGTAACCTGAAGTAACCTGGTGTTAACTAACCAGTTATTTTTCTTTTGTTCTGTGTCCCTGTCTCTACCTCACAAGGAAAGTAACTTTGAAATGACCAGTCTGTTTTTTGTTCTTTGTTTCTGTTTTTTTCAGCCTTTATTTATTTTTTTTTTTTTTGTCTATAAAGTCAACCTCTTTTGCTCAGCTCACTGGAACACTTACTCTATTTTATGGGATAAAGTGCTGCCTGATTCTAGAATTGCAGTAAAGACAGTTGAGATCTCTGGAAGGCACTCAGGGCTCCAAGAGGAGCACCAGGAGGTCCCGGCTGCCTTTTCTCTCACCCATCCTGCTCCAAACCAAAGAAATCTCCCCTCTGCACAGCTCTCCTCCGGCCTCAGAGCTGGACTGGAATAGTCCATCCAAAGCTCTGGGAGAAGACACAGCCCCAACACAGAACTTTGGAGCAGATGTCTCTTTGAGTGGACACTGAAGACAAGAAAGGGACCGGATACTATTTGTGGCCCTCTGCAAACCTAACAACCCAGGAGGAGCTGGAGACAGAGACAGAGACAGAGCCAGAGCCAGAAAGACAGACTGCTCAGATTTTATTGTACCTCCCGGTTTCACTGTTCTTGAAAATTCAGCTCCAGGAAAGCAGCCAGCCTCCTAGCTGTACATCAGCTTTATGAGTTTTTCTTCCTTTCCTTCTTTTCTTCCTTCCTTCCTTCTCTCTTATAATTCTTATCTTTTCCAATAACAAAAAAACACTTATTATAAGCATTTTAGAACACATAGCAAAGTATTAAAATAGAAAGGAAAATACCACACAGAGACCATCACTACTAACATTCTGGGCTGACCAGTTAGCTCAGTTGGGCAGAACATGGTGTCATAACACCAGAGCCAAGGGTTCAGATCCACTACCAGCCAGTTGCCAAAAAATAAATTAAAAAAAAGTTTTTCGTCCTTCTGGCCTTATTAATATGCAGTTTTTAAAACTTACACAAATGAGAACATGCTTGAGGTAAAGGCCTGCAGCATGTTCACCTTCCCAACACCGTCCTGACCTGGGCTTGGTCATTCTCACTTGCTTTGGCCAATGGGACCCTAGCAAATAAGACCAAGCAGAGGGGCTGGTTCTCCTGCTGCTCTTTGGAACTGTAAAGTTACTGCTGTGAGGAGAAGCCTGGGCTAACCTTCCAGAGGATGAAAGACCACATGGAGCAGAGATGAGCTGTCTCAGAAGTGACCCCCAGACCAATCCACCTGCCAACCACCAGTATGTGAGGGAGTCCCTCACCCGCTATTCAGACCCAGCCACAAAATATCCAAATCCACAAAAAAAACAAAGGAAATAATAAATATTTACTGTCTTAAACCACTAAATTTGGAGTGGTTTGTTACTCAGCAAAAGCTGATTGATATATTAATTTATATAAAACCATCTGATCTATTTTTTATACTTTGACATATGATTACAACTCCCTGTGTACATACATAGTTTACAAAATTGTTGTCCTGTTGTTTGACATTTAGGTTGTTTTTCATTCTGGCACTCATGTTGTTGGTGGGATTGATATCTTTATGCATGAAGGTTTTTCTATATTTTAGATTATTATTCTGAGGATAGACCCTCTGGAGTAAAATAACAAAGTCAAAGTGAAAGACATTTTATTTTATTTAGCTTCTTACTGTGGACATTTAAACAAACAAAAAATCAAAGTGAAGCATATAAAGCACCGTGTACCATCACCCAACTTCAACAATTATCAATATTTTCCATTCTTGTTTCATGTCTCTATTCCCCACACTCACTTTTTCCCTGAAATATTTTAATCTATAATTTAATCTAGAAATTTTTAGTAGGTATTTCTAACTGATAAGGATTTAAAACAAAAACAAAACCATAAGCACAATTTCATTATCACATCTAATGCATTAACGATGGTATATTAATATCTCCTAACTCAGTCCATGTTAATTTTCCCTGATTCTCTGAAATTATATTCACTTTTTCAAATCAGGATCCACAGAAGGTCTTGGCTGGTATAGCTCTTAACTTATTGGTCCTGTAAATTTCCCATAAACTGTATTTTTAGTTGATTGTATCCTTATGATGTCATTTAACATGTTTCTTTGCACTCCCTATTTCCTGTTATTCCAGATAGGGGCTCAATTAAATTCATGTTTAATTTTGTGGTAAGTGCTGTGGATTGAATGTTCCCCCCAAAGTCACTGAAGCTTGATCCGCATTTTCACAGTGTTAAGAGGGTGGGAAATCTGACTATGGTATCTGACAGTTGGGGCCTTAAGAGGTGATGGGATGGTGAGGACCATGCTCTGTGAATGGATTAATCCATGTATGGAGGAATGCGCTAATGGTTTAGTGGGTAGTCACAGGAGGGGCACTGGTGTCTTTATAAGGAGAGCAAGTGAGCATGTCAGAGAGTTCTTGCCATTCTCGCCATGTGGGACTCTGGTCACCACGTGACCCTGTAGAGAGTCACCACCCAGAAGAAGGCTCATATCAGATGGGTTCCCTGGACCTTGAACTTCCAAGCCTGCAAAACTGCAAGAAATAAACTTCTTGGGCTGAGCCCGTGGTGCACTCAGGAGAGTGCGGCGCTGGGAGCACAGCGACGCTCTTGCCGCGGGTTCGGATCCTATATAGGGATGACCGGTGCACTCACAGCGCTCACTGGCTGAGCGCGGTGCGGCCGGTCTCAAAAAGGACAAAAAAAAAAAAAAAAGAAATAAACTTCTTTTCTTTATACATTACCCAGTTTCAGGTCTTCCATTATTAGTGATAGAGAATGGACTACTACAGCAAGAATACTTCATTGGGGATGATATGCTTCCTATTACATGACATCAAAGGACTCAGAATATCTGGTTGTCCCTTTCTGTGATGTTAAAATTGATCAGTGGATCAGAAACTGTCAGCCTGCTTTATATATTATTATAAAGTTCCCATCGGTATTTTGCCTAATCTGTCCATTTCACCCATCTGCCTTTTTGGAATTTTGTTTTTTTGCAGCTGGCTGGTATGGGGATCTGAACCCTTGACCCTGGTGTTATAACACCACACTCTAACCAGCTGAGCTATCACTCATGTTTTTAATGGCCACATAATTGTTCCTTGAAGGGCATATATAGCTCACAAGATTGTTACCCTATTGTTTAACATTTAGGCAAATGGCACGTGTGATGGCTTTCAACAGCTATTGATGATCGCTGCCTAAATTCATTATTTCACTATTGATTTTTCTAATCCCATGATTTTTTTAAAAAGCTTCTTTCGTTCATCAACCATGTGGGTATCCTGAGAAAAGTCTGGATAAATGCTTAATTCTTTCTTCCTTTACCAATTTTCAGAATTAATTGGCATACTAGACACTTCAAAATATGGCATTTTGCTTCTGTTTTTTAGTATTATGAATGCTTTGATTATTATATTCTTTTTTTTTTTTTTTT
>NW_007729534.1:197846-199684 GCF_000696425.1 Galeopterus variegatus | reverse complement strand
TATGTGGGATCCGAACCCTCGGCGGGAGCGCCACCGCACTCCCAAGCGGCGCACTGCAGCACTGCGCCACCGGGCCGGCCCTCCAAATCTGCATTTTAACAGATCTCCGGAGAATTTGTAAACCCAATTGAGAAGCAATAGCTTGGATGGCAATGATTCCCAACCCTGGCTGCACTTTAAAATGGCTTGGGACCATTTTAAAAAATATTGATGTAAGAAAAAAAAGATAGATAGATAGATAGTGCATTGACATCCTTCATGACAACAAATGCAGTCAAGAATAATCAATGGAGGCTAAAACCACAGGTCAATAGGTTGTTAGGGAACAGGTTATTCACACAGATCAAAGAATTTCCCCAAGGGCTGGCCTGTGGCTCACTTGGGAGAGTGTGGTTGCCCGCGGGTTCGAATCCCTATATGGAGATGGCTGGTTGGCTCACTTCAGAGATCGTGGTGCTAACACCACCAAGTCAAGGGTTAAGATCCCCTTACCAGTCATCTTTTAAGAAAAAAAAACAAAAACAAAGAATTCCCCCACAGGTTGTTAATTACCAAGGGGGGAAAATTACCTTTACAGCAGATAAATCTGGCAGACACCACATAAACAAGAGAGAAACTTAACACCACAAATAATGGGACAAAGCGACATCACGAACCTCCTGATGTGAAGACACAGAACGTACCATCATCTATGTGGAATTTCTGCCAAGAATGATGACCCTGAATCTAATAATGAGGGGGAAAAACAGACAAATCCAAACTGAGAGACGATCTGTGAAACAGCAGCCCTGGAGTCTTCGAAAGTGTCAGTTTCCTGAGTCAAAAAAGCCTGGGGAGGGGCTGGCCGGTTGCTCAGTTGTTTAGATCGCAGTGTTATAACACCAAGGTCAGGGCTTCAGATCGCTGCACTGGCCAGCCACCAAAACAAACAAACAACAACAACAACAACAACAACAAAAACTGGAGAACTGTTCTAGAGTAAAGACAATGGAAGAACACGTGTAAAAAAATAAATAAAGGCAATTGAAGAGACGTGACAACTATATGTATTGTGTGATTTTACTTACACACTGAATTGAGAGGAAAAGGCTACGTGGGACATTTGAAAATTGGTTAATAGAATTATATTAATGTTAAATTCTTGGGGTATGTGTGGGGAAAATGGAGTCAGTANACCCATGTACTCCTAGGCTCCTTGCCATCGTTGTGTACCTTTCGGTAGAAGAGCGGCTCTGAACCGCAGGCTGGCAGAGCTCACGTTGGAATAAAGCATGTCTATCCTGTTATCAGTCGCCCAAATCTTTTCAATTACCAGACTCACGACCTGTACAGGACGGGGCAGAGGGGTCTATGATCCAGCCTGACAGTGTGGTAACTATAATGTGCTTTGTGTAGAACAGTACACTTGCTCTTAGAAATCATATGCTAAAGTATACAGGGATAAAGTGTTATGGTATCTATATTTCCATTTTAAATGACTTAGAAAAAAATGTCCACATGAGAGAGAGAGATAAAACAAAGATGACAATATGCCAAATGCTAACATTTGGTGAACCTAGATCAGAGCTCTGTAAACTTTTTCCATAAAGAGACAGATAGTAAATATTTTAGGTTTTGCAGCTCATATAGTCTCTATCACAATATTTGACTCTGCTGTTTTAGTGTGAAAGAAGCCATAAACAATATATAAACAAATAAACATGGCTGGGTTTCAATAAAACTTTGTGAGCAATGAAATTTGAATTTCTTTTTCTTTTTGGCAGCTGGTAAAGGGATCCAGACTATTGACGTTGGTGTTATAACACCATGCTCTGAACAACTGAGCTACCCAGCCTGCC
>NW_007729534.1:193888-196934 GCF_000696425.1 Galeopterus variegatus | reverse complement strand
GTTTTTTGTTTGTGTTTGTATTCTCTTTTTTCATTAAGCTGCTTCTTAGATTAGTCAGCTTTTGTTGGAGCAACAACCTCAACCTCAGTGGCGTACAACTACAAACATTTGTTTCTCACATGACATGAGGGGTGAGGGTGGGCTGCACATTGGCTCCATGTGTTTTCTCACCCTGGGACCCAGGCCATTCTGGGCACAGGCTTATCTATGACATACCGTCCTCCTAGCAGAGAGCATGATCACTAGAGACCAAGCCAAACCATGCTATTGCATTTAAGGTTTCTGTTCAGACATGGTGTGACATATGCTCAGGCAGCCATTCCAGAGGCCAGAATAAGTCGCACGGCCGAGCCTCACAGCAGAAGGCACGGCAAGGATGGGATGCATGATCATTGCACAGGGCGGGAATGAATAATTGTGAAACAATGATGGACAGTAGTGCCCCCTTATCCGCGTTTCTCTTTCCACAGTTCCAGCTACCTGAGGTCAACCACAGTCTGAAAATGTTAAATGGAAAATTCCCAAAATAAACAATTCATAAGTTGTTGATACTTTGTCACAATGCCTATGTCATTCACCTCACTTAATCCTATCACATAGGCATTTTATCATCTTATGAAATCACAGGAACGGTGAGTACAGATATTTTGAGAGAGAAACCACAATCACATAACTTTTATTGCAGTATATTGTTATAATTGTTCTATTTTATTATTATTGTTGCTAATCTCTTATTGTGCCTAATATATAAACTAAACTTTATCATAGGTATGTGTGTATGTATAAGAAAAACATAGTGTATATAGGGTTCTGTACAGGGACCCATTGGGGGTCTTAGAATGTACCCCTCAAGGATAAGGTTGGGGGACTACTGTACTTTACTACACTTCTGTTGAATTAAGTAAGTTTACTTTAAGGAAATATTTTCTTTTTTTGTTTTTATATAATTTTTTCCTATTGACTCAGTTCTTTCTTCTTGGTTTTTGATTCTCTATTTAAATGCAGAGACACAAGAGTCCTTTCTGTGCTATTCAAACCGTGTGGTAATGCATTAGTGAGTCATGAAGTTAATTTAGTGGGGGTACAACTAGCATTTTCGTTTAAAAGAAATAGAATACAATAGAAGAGAAAATTGTAAGAGAACATTGCACATAGGAAAGACAAGGATTGTTTCATCAACTTTTAATTTTGATGTTTACATACTGATATATGACTATATACTGATATAGCTATATTTTTTACTTAGAGTTTCAGTCAAATTTTTTTAAACCTTTGCCCTAGAGGACAGATTAGATTGAGAGACCAACTGTTCCCAATTCCTGTTTGGACTCCAGGATGCGGGGCTAAGGGTGAAGGGAAACTGGTTATAGGATCTGGGCACTAAGACATGGCTGAATGCTGAGAGCCTGGGGTGGGTACAGCAGACTGGCTGCCTCAGCACCCACTCCGTCCTCCACACGCCAGTGTGGCGTCCTACACTGCAGAGACTAGAAACCCTAAAACTGCATTTCTCAGAACCCCCTGCAGCCAGGATTCCAACTGGGATTTTGCTTCCACTCTCAGATGCTGTGGCAGATTAAAGGTTCTTTACTCCTCCTCCCATTGAGAAGTGGAATCTATGCCCTTTCTCTAGAATCTGTTCTGGCCTTGAAGATGTGTTTGGCCAATAGAATACAACAGAAATGATGTTCTCAAACTTGAAGCATAATTCATAAGGAGCCCTTTGGCTTCCACCTGGGCCTCTTGGAGTGCTCATTCCGGGAGAAGCCGGTTGCTGTGGGAGAAGCATGTCTGCCTCAGACAGCCAGGCTGTGAGAAGCCTGGGCATCCTAAAGGCCCTGGAGGCAAAGACAGCAAGTGCAGATGCTTTACAGGGGAGTGAAAAGGCTATTTTGGAAGTGGATCCTCTAGCCTCAGCTACCCCAGCGTGGATCAGAGAAGGACTATGCAACTAGGTCCTCTTCTGACTCACAAAATCATGATCAAAATGAAATGGCTATTTTAAACCACCAAATTTTGAGGTACTTTGTTACTTAACAACAGATAAACAAAAGGGATGCCTTTTCCTAAGATTTGCATTTGGAACTGAGTTAAGCAAAGAGACAGCAGCACGTGAGGCCCCCGAGGCAGAGAGGCTGCTTCCTATGTGGGTGCCTTAAAGCAGAGCTCTGGTGTGGAGGGTCCGGTCTTCCTGGGCCTTGCCCTCAGCAGGTGTGAGAATGGGCGAGCTCCAGGACAGACCACCGGGAATCAAGAGCCACCGGCTGAGAGAATCCAGAGGCTAACACCAAAGCCCACAGCAAGCCGGGAAGAACTTGGGGTACAGAGCCAGAAATGGAGCAAAACAGAGGATAAGTACAGACAGCCAACAATGGCTGAGCACTTACTGTGTGCCAGGAATGCATCAGCTCTCTATGAACATGACCTCATCTGTCCCCTAAGTGTCCAGGCAGAGGAGCTTGGTTGACTAAACTGTGGCATATACAATGGAGCTGTAAAAAGATTGAGAAATATTTCTATGACCTAATATGAAATAATTCCCAGAAAATATTAAGGGAATAAATGAAATTGCAAAAAAGATATACGAGGGTACTTCAAAATTTTCATTTTATCCTTTAATTCTATTTGTCCATGAACTTTTTGAAACATACTCATAGCATGCTATCTTTTGTATATATGAGAAAGAAGGGAAAATAAAATATACATATATCTGCTTATCATTACAGAATAAAACGCCAGAATAAATCAGAAAACAATGCAGCTGGTCATCACAGAGGGTGGAGGGGGATGGGTGGAAGTGACATTCCTCTGAGCTTGCACCTTTCCTCTGGTTTTTTTTTATTTTATGTTTTTTTAAAAGTTTATTAATATGATTTTTTTTTTACATTCTATGATGTTATTGCAGAGCAGCTGGGGGGAAAAGGGGAGGGGAAAGGGGAAGAAAATAGGGTGGAAGAAGAAGAAAAACGAGGGTGGAATTGAGGTCTGTGGCACCCCCATCATGGGAGACCAGGGAACTTTCAGCAGTGAGTCTGCTTCAAGGCCA
>NW_007729534.1:191373-193115 GCF_000696425.1 Galeopterus variegatus | reverse complement strand
GGAGCGCCGCCGCACTCCCAAGCGGCACACTGTAGCAGTGCGCCACCGGGCCGGCCCTTAATATGATTTTTTTTTACATTCTATGATGTTATTGCAGAGCAGCTGGGGGGAAAGGGGAGGGGAAAGGGGAAGAAAATAGGGTGGAAGAAGAAGAAAAAGGGGGGTGGAATTGAGGCCTGTGGCACCCCCATCATGGGAGACCAGGGAACTTTCAGCAGTGAGTCTGCTTCAAGGCCAAACACATCTTCATTGCTGAGCTGGGTGCAAATGTCAGATGGGTGTGGCCAAAGCCCTCACCCCCCACACCGCCCCAGCTCAGGAGCCCAGGGCACTTCCTGCAGTGGTTTGGTGGTGGTGGCTGGGCTGGATGCGGGTGTTGGGGGGACGTGGCCAAGGCCCTCAGCCCCCCCACCCCTGGGACTGGTTGCATGTGTCAAGGGGCATGGCTGAGACCCCCAGCTCTCCCTCTCCCTGGTTTAGTAGCCCAGGGAACTTCCGGTCCTTCTAGGTTTTAGAGGTGCTCTTTGGTGATTAACCTTTACTAGTTAATATCAAACTTTGTCTCTGGTCTGTGGGTATTTTGTTTTTTCTTTCNAAACTGCACCCCCCACAGTTCTGTATTCCTGACCAGTCTCGTCTGAGTGTTCCTAAGCTGATTGGGGGGCAGATCAGCTGTCCACAGACCACTGCCCTTGCTCCAAACACTTCCCATGGGATGGGCCATGTGTCAGTCCCTTGTGAGGACTCACTGGCCTCTGAGTGGATCCTATTTTTCAGTTGTTGTGGCTCCCATGTGGGTCCACAGGAACCTGGTTAGTGGTCTTTCTGCCCTGGGGGCCTCTTCTCCCCTGCTGCCTCTAAGCAACTCCACCCGAAGGGCACAGCTGCGGCTTTTGCCAGCTCCTGCTCCATGCACTCAGCAGCTCCAGCCTTGAGGTGGCCGGGGCTTGAAACAGAGTGGTTCTTTCTTTCTCTCATCATGGCTTCTCCCACTTTCATGCATTCTGTAGGTCTCTCCTCTTCTTCCTCTGAGCTCCAGCAGCCCCAGCTTGGCTGTCATTGCTCTTTAATAATTGTAAATTGGTTGGTTTGTGGGAGAGAGTGATGCTGGGGACCATCTATTCTGCCATCATGACTGGAAGTCCTTCCCTATGGTTGTGAAGCTACAGGAAAGCATGGCAACATCCCACATACTCACAAATATAAAAGCAAGTCAGTAAGAATGGGAAGGAGGTAAACTAAAACTGAAAGCAAATTGAAACATGGAAACTAATTGTATTTCAAATGAGTACCATAATCATGCTGAAAGGAAAACAAGAAAACAACAAATTCAAGTAACTTAACACAGTCTTTGGCTATATACCTTCAGTTGTGGGCAGGAGATGTGGTGGGAGGGGGAAGATGGCAGACAAATCCTAAACTCCTTTTTTTTTTCCTTTTTATGAGGATTGCTGCTTAACCCAACACTTTTGAATAGGTCTTCTGTTTGTAATGGCATGGGAGAAGCAATTCAGAAACTATTTTGTTATTTTTCTTTTCAATGGCTGAACCCAGACAGAAACTTTTTTTCAGTGTTTACAGTTTTATTCAAACATAAACAAAATGTGCACATGTGCTGTCCATTCATTTTTCTTAGCTGTGCAGCCTGGCACAGGGATTGGGGACTGAGGGCCTGCGAGGCTGCTCCTCCCACGTGGCTCTGTGTTCCGGAGGAAACGCAGCAAGCATCAGGCATGGTGGGG
>NW_007729534.1:186355-190497 GCF_000696425.1 Galeopterus variegatus | reverse complement strand
CGGGAGCGCCAGCCGCGCTTCCCAAGCGGCGCACTATCCAGTGCGCCACCAGGCCGGCCCCTCTCTTTAATAATTGTAAATTGGTTGGTTTGTGGGAGAGAGTGATGCTGGGGACCATCTATTCTGCCATCATGACTGGAAGCCCTTCCCTATGGTTGTGAAGCTATGGCAACATCCCACATACTCACAAATATAAAAGCAAGTCAGTAAGAATGGGAAGGAGGTAAACTAAAACTGAAAGCAAATTGAAACATGGAAACTAATTGTATTTCAAATGAGTACCATAATCATGCTGAAAGGAAAACAAGAAAACAACAAATTCAAGTAACTTAACACAGTCTTTGGCTATATACCTTCAGTTGTGGGCAGGAGATGTGGTGGGAGGGGGAAGATGGCAGACAAATCCTGAACTCCTTTTTTTTTCCTTTTTATGAGCATTGCTGCTTAACCCAACACTTTTGAATAGGTCTTCTGTTTGTAATGGCATGGGAGAAGCAATTCAGAAACTATTTTATTATTTTTCTTTTCAATGGCTGAACCCAGACAGAAACTTTTTTTCAGTGTTTACAGTTTTATTCAAACACAAACAAAATGTGCACATGTGCTGTCCATTCATTTTTCTTAGCTGTGCAGCCTGGCACAGGGATTGGGGACTGAGGGCCTGCGAGGTTGCTCCTCCCACGTGGCTCTGTGTTCCGGAGGAAACGCAGCAAGCATCAGGCATGGTGGGGCCCCGCTCCCCAGTGCACCTGCAGCTCCACACAGTGCGGACCCGGAACGTCCGGAAGCCACCAAGGCACGTGCTGTCTTCTCTGACTCCAGCACGGCTTGTGGGAGCCACATCTCTGGCCCCTGGATCTGATTCTCACTCCTCTGTCAGTAGCCCTGGGCTTCTGCTGGTTACACTGAATTCCGAGGTATCGGTCTGACTGGTGCTGGATGAACTTCTTAGTCCTGTGTTGACGATGTTGGGCGTCAGCAGGGGTCTGAGGACTCCACCTTGCTGAGCAGGAGGCGGCGTGTGCAAGAGGCAGAAACTGTTGTCGACGCAGATAGGAGTGAGCTCATGTGCTGGCACCGCTGGCAGTGTCACTGAGGAAGGAGGAGCAAATACGAAATGCGGAAGGCAAGAAATAACCCTGTGGGAGGCATCGGGGTAAATTAATGCCTTCTAAAATATATATGCATGCATGTTTGTCAGATGTCATGTTTATGCAAATGAGTGTACAAGGTACAAACAGTCATATATTTCCTAGCTTTGTCTATTGAAAGAGCCAAGAAGCAAAGACACCCCAATAGTGGTGAGGACACCTAATGCCCCGAACTTGATCTCTAATACCATTTACCATTGATGGGAATCAAGACTCCTCAGAAGAATGGCTGAGTCCAGGGCTGGTACAAGATATGGTTCGAACCCCGTGTTATACCAGAAAGTAAGGACGTGCTTTAGAAAACGGGGGGCTGGAGGCGCTGCCTAGGTCACAACCACACAGGAAACAGCTTGAAGGGGTTCCCGTAGGCAGATCTGGGACAGTTTGAACAACCAAATAAGTAGTAAGTTATAAATCCCTGAAAAAATAAGAATTCATGAGTGCCTACCATGAGTCCATAATTACAGGGACTGGGGAGAAGGAAGGTCTCCTAGTCTCGGAAGAATGCTGAGGGCAGATGGGAAAACACGGAGGGAGGGCTGGAGTGACCAAACCATTACATTGCAACAATCATGGCAAGATTGAATTAGGCAAGAATCACTAGTGGACGCTAAATCTAGGGGCAGTTTTGATAAAGAGCACAGTATTTGCATCATCTCCCCACACTATTAGTTGCAACGTAGAAATAAACAACAATAATTATACAGTGAAGTATTTAGGGGTAAAGGGCCATAATGGATTTTTTTGTTGTTTTTTGGCCAGTATGGGGATCCAAACCCTTGATCTCGGTGTTATAACACTGCACTCTAAACAACTGAGCTAACCAGCCAGTCCCCATGATGTATTTAACTCACTTTAAGATGGTCAGATGAAAAAAATATGTATTTATTTATTTCTATATTGTGCTACTTTCATTTTTTGCAACTTATTGTAAGTTTGAAATTATTTCCAAATAGTTTATTTTATTTTTATTTATTTATTTTGGTGGCTGGCTGGTATAGGGATCCGAACCCTTGAGCTTGGTATTGTAACACCGTGCTTTAATCACATGAACTAACCAGCCAGCCCCTCTAAATAATTTAAAAAGGAAAAAAAAAAAAAAGCCACCACATGGAAGTCTCTGAGAGCAGAGCTCGTGAAGAACATAGTTTTCACCCAAAGACAAGGCTGGGGCCTGACGAAGTAATCACAGCAGATGAGAAGCTGGGCCAGGTGACCCCAGCTGATGGGAAGCAGAGGCTGGACCCCAAAGTAGTCAAAGTGGGCATGGGCCAGAGGGGCCTGTTGGAGATGCCTGATCACAGCTGAGGAGGTGATAGTCTACAATGGAGCCTAATCCAGGAGGGCACCTGCACCTAATGCACACTCCTGGCCTTGTGTACTCCCAGCCCTGGGCCAATCTACCAGGTTGATACCACTGTCAGCCCTGGAGAACAGGCCTCCAGGAGACACACGTTCAGGCTGTCCTATCCCAGGCCCATGTGATTCTGACTCGCTTGTTCTTAGCTCCAGTCCTGACTGCAATCCCCTCCTGAGACCTTGCCTGCATCTGGTGACTTCCCCCACCTCCCAGCATCCAGACCATGGCTTTCCTCCAGTTTTTCTGGCTTAGCATGCCCTGCCCTGGCCCTGACTCCTTGGTCTCCTCATGACTCAGGACCCTGGCTCCCTGCCCTTGGACCCCACCCTGCCTATGTTCTGTTCCTCCCAGCTAAGGCCCCACAAGGGGGAAGGATGAGTGTTTAACCCAGAACCTGCCAGGTTGCCAGGATCCACCCTGTGAAAGGACAACTTGAAGCTTATTCTGTGAACCCAGCTACTGACCCAGCTGTGCCTGTAGGACACTGCAGATATGGAGTGACCCAAGAAGCTTCAAATGGGATCAGTTTGAGTAGCTGGTATTCTATCAGGGAACTGACTCCTGACTGCAGCACACACCCAGCATGTCACATTCCACAGACCCAAAGTCTGCCTGCCCTACCTGTTCCCTTGGTCAGAGGTATTATGGAACCACAGGAAGGAGCATCAGAAATGGGCTTGTCAATAGACCTGATGCTTGGAGCCTAAGTTTCCAGCCATCATTTGTGTCCCAAACTTCAGCACATGAGCTCTAGTTCTGGAGCAGACAGTCCTGGGGTCTGCACCCACATCTACTGCCCACTGAGTGCGCAGGCCTTTGTTTCACCTCTTCAGTGACAGTTTCCTCATCTGTGACTAGAGATCACGCACGTGAAGCAACTGGCACAGTCCCTGGAGCATGACTGATGCTCAAAATAGCAACCATCGATCTGAGCAAGAACCATCACTAGATGTTAAAACAAGTGAGTGAAAGCTTGATGAGAAAGAGGATATTTACGTAATCTTAAGTATCTCCCCATAAATTACTTGCTAGTAAAAAGGAAAATACATTCAGGTGTATTAGTCTGTTACTGTTGCTAATGACAAAATACATGGAACTTGGTAATTTATAAAGAAAACGAAATTTTTGCTTACAGTTTCAGAGGCTGGGAAGTCCAAAATCCAAGGAACACATCTGGTGAGGGTCTTCTTTGGTGATGGCTTTACAGCAATGCAGGGGCCTCACATGGCAGAAAATGGTGGAGAGAATAACCTCTCATGTGCTCTTCTTTTAAAGCCCTCAGAACCATGCCCCTAACCACCATTATTAATCCATTCACTAGGGCACAGTCCTACAATCTAAACACCTCTCCAAGGCCCCACCTTTCAATGACCATAATAGGATTTCCCACCCTCAACAATTACAGTGGGGATTAAGCTTTGGGACACTATCAAGAGAGTAAAATGACAACCCACAGAATGGAAGTGTTTACAATTCCTATATATGATAAAGGATTAATATACAGAATATATAAAGCATTCCTATAACTAAAAACAAAACAAAAACCACACCAATTCAAAAATGGGCAAGTCAAAGGTTCGAATACCCTCCCAACCAGCCACCAAAAAAAAAAAAAAAAAAGCAAACAAAAA
>NW_007729534.1:184360-184613 GCF_000696425.1 Galeopterus variegatus | reverse complement strand
ACAACTTCATCTGAAGGGCACAGCTGTGGCTTTTGCCAGCTCTTGTTCTGGGTGCTCAGCAGGGCCAGCCTTGAAGCAGCCGGGGCTCAAAATGGTGGGAGAGGTTCTTTCTTTCTTTCTCTCATCTTGTCTTCTCCTGACTGCATGAACTCCATAGGTCTCTCCTCCTCTTCCCCTGAGGTCTAGCAGCTGTAGCTTGGCTGTCGCTGCTTTTTAATAGTTGTAAATTGGTTGATTTGTGGGAGAGAGTGAC
>NW_007729534.1:157868-183360 GCF_000696425.1 Galeopterus variegatus | reverse complement strand
AATGACAACCCACAGAATGGAAGTGTTTACAATTCCTATATATGATAAAGGATTAATATACAGAATATATAAAGCATTCCTATAACTAAAAACAAAACAAAAACCACACCAATTCAAAAATGGGCAAGTCAAAGGTTCGAAAACCCCCCCAACCAGCCACCAAAAAAAAAAAAAAAAAAGCAAACAAAAATGGGCAAGGGACGTGAACAGACATTTCGCCAAAGAAGATATACATGTGGCTGATATGCACATGGAAAGATGCTCAACATAATTAAACATTAGGGAAAATGCACATCAAAACCACTCACACCCATTAGGATGGCTACTATTAAAAACAAATGAAAAATAAGTGTTGGCAAGGATGTGGAGAAACTAGAACCACAATGTGCATTGCTGTTAGGCATACAAAATGGTACAGCTGCTGTGGAAATTTCAGCAGTTTCTCAAAAAGTTAAACACAGAATTACCGTTATAATCCAGCAGTTTCACTCACGGATATATACTCAAAAGAAATGAAAGCAGAGACACACATACTTGTACGCCAACATTCATGGCAGCATTATTTACAATAGCCAAAAGGTGGAAACAAGCCAAGCGTCCATCAACAAATGAATAGATAAACAAAATGTGGTGTGTGTGTATATATATATACACAGTGGAGTACTATTCAGCCATAAAAAGGAATGAAATTCTGATAATGCTACGACATGGGTGAACCTTGAAAATATTATGTTTAGTGAAACAAGCCAGACACAGATGGATAAATATTATATGATTCCATTCATATGAGGTACTTGAAATAGGCAAATTCAGGAAGACAGAAAGTAGAACAGAGGTTACCAGGGGCTGGGGGGAGAGAAGATGGGGACTTATTGTTATATTATGTAGAGTTTCGGTTTGAGATGATGAAACTGTTCTGGAAATATACAGTGGTGATGGTTGTACAGCATTGTGAATGTGCTCAATGACACTGAATTATAAACCTAAAAGTGGTTAAAATGGTCAATTTTATGTTATGTATATTTTACCACAATTTGGGTGGTGAGGGCAAAGGGCATGTGCTCAGCTCTGAAGCAGTGTGCTATGTCCCTGTGAACTCTCAAAAATGACTGGTGAGGGCTCCTCCCTTCCAGGACAGGGCCCCACCCTGAGAAGAAACTGCTGTGAGTAATATCAAAATTGAACAGAACAGGGACAATAGAGACAAAGAAAGAAAAAGTCTAAATCAGGGGTCTTAAGGGGCTGGATAGTAAATATTTTTGGCTTGTAAGGTACAAGGTCTGTGTTGCAGCTATTCAACTCTGCTGATCTGACCTGAGAGCAGTCATAAACAATATGTAAATAAATGGACATGGCTGTATTCCAATGAAACTTCATTTAAAACACAGGTGGCCTTTGCTAATATCTGGTCCAAATAAAAACGTGGGAGGGGAACAGAGTCAGTAAGCCACCATAGTGGCCTTTGCTAATATCTGGTCCAAATAAAAACGTGGGAGGGGAACAGAGTCAGTAAGCCATCATATTTTTTTTTTTGTCCTTTTTGAGACCGGCCGCACCGTGCTCAGCCAGTGAGCGCTGTGAGTGCACCGGTCATCCCTATATAGGATCCGAACCCGCGGCGGGAGCACTGCTGCGCTCCCAGCGCCACACTCTCCCGAGTGTGCCACGGGCTCGGCCCAAGCCATCATATTTTTAAGTATTATATGAGAACAAGAAAAGAGGGAGCTCTGTGAAGTTAGAAGAACCATCCTGAACCACACAACTCCTTCTAAAACTTCCAGAAAACTAATAACACATAGAAGCGAATAGCAGAAAATTATTAAGGTCAAATGCCACACAAAGTTATTATTAAAGGAAAGAAAATAAAGAGTGAAATACCATCCCTACAGGATAAAGACAGGACACCAGAAACACATGCCCAGAAAACAGCTCAAAACTGTAACCTACTATTTTATTTTATTTTAAAACTATTTGATTGAGGTATGATTGACATACAAAAAGCTGTACATATTTAATGCAAACAATTTGACGAGTTTGGAGATAAACATACGTCCATGAAACCATCACAATTTATGCCATAAACCTACCCATCACCTCCAAAAGTTTCTTCCCATCCCCTTTATTATTTTTTCTGATAAGAACACTTAACGTAAGATCTACCCTCTTAGCAAATTTTTCAGTACACAACACAGTCTTATTAACTATAGGTACTATGCTGTACAGTTAGTACATCTCTAGGATTTACTCATCTTGCAAAACTGAAACTTTGTACCGTTTGACCAATAACCTCCCCCTCCCCCAAGCCCCCGGCACCCACCATTCCACACTCAGCTTCTATGTGTTTGACTACTTTAGAGTCATCATATAAGTTGTAGCCTTTTATTTTAAAACTAACTAAAAATCATTATGAAAATGATAAAAGCCATGAAAGAACCACAGTAAATGAAATTAGAAAAACTCAGAAATGAGTAAAGAGTTAGAAACAAAAGAAGAATTAGAAGAAATACAAGAGCTAAATAAACACAAATAATGTCTTAGGGGAAATAGAAGGGATGAAAAAATTTTAAATTTTCCTCATAGAAGACAGCAAAATGATTTGAATGAAAATGACAAATACAAAAGACGTGTAAAGAAGAGGCAAAACAGAATATACAAGTTTCTGAAGGACAGAAGGAAGGGCTGGCCAGTTAGCTCAACTGGTTAGAGCACAGCCTTGTAACACCAAGGTCAAGGGTCTGGTTCCCTGCGCTAATCAGCCGAGAACTGAAGCAAGGGAACAAAATAGGCATAAAAATCAAGAAAACATAGTAAAAATTAAGATATATATATCTTTTTAAAAGTTTATTTATTAATATTATAATTTTTTACATTATAAGATGTTGTTGCAGAGCATTAGGGGAGGGGGAAGGGGGACTGGGGAAGGAAATAGGGTGGGAGGTGGAGGAAGCGGGTGCTTGGTTGAGGGCTGTGGCACCCCCCTCATTCCTTCAGGGAGACAAGGGTGCTTCCAGCGGTGGCTCAGTGGTTGTCACTGGGTTGGGTGCAGATGTCAGGAGGATGTGGCTGAAGTCCTTGGTCTCCCACTGCCCCAGCTCGGGAGCCCAGGGTATTTCCTGTGGCAGCTTGGTGGTCATCGCTGGGCTGCTTGTGGGTGTTGGGGGGCGTGGCTGAGGCCCCCAGCCATCCCTACTCCCTGGCTTGGGAGACAAGGGGGCTTCCAATCTTTCTAGGTTTTATAGGTGTTCTTTGGTGATGTGCCACCTTTACTAGTTAATATCAAACTCTGTCTCTGATCTGTGCATATTTTGTTTTTTCTTTCAGTTCTGTGTTGGGTTATTTGCTGTTCCTATGACTTAAACAGTGGAACTAACTTGTCCTTTGCTTACTTCTAAAATGTCCTTTGCTTACTTCCTGTGGAGACCAGAGCTTGAGCCCTGTAGTTGAGCTAAATTGCTGTTTTGCTGCTGATTCCCTGGGGAAGCCTTTTTGTGCAGTTCAGATTTTAATTGTTGACCTTGTATATACTTCCAGGTCTTTTGAGTTCTGGAACACCTGGGTTGTGTGGAAACTCTGGTCTGGGCCTGAGACTTTTCACCAAACTGCATCCACTGAAGTTCTATATTCCTGACCACTCTCCACTGAGTGGTCCTGCACTGATTGGGGGGCAGATCAGCTGTCCTTGCTGTGCCCCAATGTTCCCCTGGTGGGACCAACTCCCCACCATCGTCACTCCAAACACTTCGCATGGGACAGGCCGTGCACTGGGCCCTTACAATGACTCACCGTCCTCTGAGTGACTCCTTTTTTCAGTTGTCTGTGATTCCTCAGTCCTATGTGGGTCCACAGGAACCCTGTTAGTGGTGTTGGTGGCCTGGGAGCCACCAAGGCCCTCTTCTCCCTGCTGCCTCCAACAACTTCATCTGAAGGGCACAGCTGTGGCTTTTGCCAGCTCTTGTTCTGGGTGCTCAGCAGGGCCAGCCTTGAAGCAGCCGGGGCTCAAAATGGTGGGAGAGGTTCTTTCTTTCTTTCTCTCATCTTGGCTTCTCCTGACTGCATGAACTCCATAGGTCTCTCCTCCTCTTCCCCTGAGGTCTAGCGGCTGTAGCTTGGCTGTCGCTGCTTTTTAATAGTTGTAAATTGGTTGATTTGTGGGAGAGAGTGACACTAGGGACCGTCTATTTTACCATCTTGACTGGAAGCCACCGATATATATATATATATATATATAGATAGATAGATAGATAGATAGATAGATAGATAGATAGATAGATATAGATATATAGATATAGATATACATAGATATAGATATATATATCTTGATATAAAATATATAAAATCTAAATTATACATATATAATAAATATTCAAGAAAATGTTCCTGAATTTAAGAAAAAAAAAATCTTTGAAACTACACATACAATGGACCTAAGAACATTTGGCTCACGGCCTGTGGCTCCCTTGGGAGAATGTGGTGCTGATAACACCAAGGCCATGGGTTCAGATCCCTATATAGGGATGGCCGGTTAGCTCACTTGGGAGAGCGTGGTGCTGACAACACCAAGTCAAGGGTTAAGATCCCCTTACCGATCATCTCTTAAAAAAAAAAAAGATCATTTGGCCCAAAAAACCAATACCAAGACATAGTCTAGTAAATTAATTAGACTTATAGGAGGAAAAAAACATCCTTTGGGCATCTATACAAAAACAGCAAGTGGCTATAATAGAAATAACATGAGGTTATTGCCAGACTTTTTTTTTTTTCTCAGATGACCAGTAAGGGGATTTTAACCCTTGACCTGGTGTTGTCAGCACCACGCTCCCCCAACTGAGCCAACTGGCCATCCGTATATAGGGATCCGAACCCGTGTCCTTGGCATTATCAGCACCACACTGTCCCAAGAGAGCCACAGGCCGGCCCAATTGCCAAACTTTTTAACAGGAATGCTTTATGCTAGAAGAAAATGGAGTAATACACTTAAGAGGAAAAGAAAATGTGACCCGAGGATTTTTTTTTTTTTTGGTCTTTTTCATGACTGGTAAGGGGAATCACAACCCTTGGTGTGGTGTTGCCCGCACCGCGCTCAGCCAGTGAGCGCACCGGCCATTCCCATATAGGATCTGAACCCGCGGCGGGTGTGTCGCTGCGCTCCCAGCGCCGCACTCTCCCAAGTGCGCCATGGGGCCGGCCCGACCCGAGGATTTTATATCAGCAAAACTGACTTTCAGATATAAAGACCACAGACTATCATCAACATGCAAGACCTGAGGGAATATGCCCATGAGCTCTTATTAAAGAATCTACTAAAGAACAAGCTTCAAGGGGCAGACTGGTTAGCTCACTTGGTTACAGCATGGTGCTGGTAACACCAAGGCCACGGGCTTTCCAGAGAAGGGAGAACAGGAGCCAATCTTAAGTTAAAATTTAGATACCTGAAAAAGGAAAACCATAAATATACTCAAAACCACTGAACAGTACCTTTTAAAAAGGTAAATCTTATATGTGAATTATATCTCAATTAAAAAATATATGAAAGGATCTCTAGGCAGTTTTGCCTCCATACTTTTTTGTTCATTGTTTTAACTAAATGATTCTTTCCAGAGTATGTGATCTGGGAGAAAATGATTTAGCAAAGAATATACTAGGGCATGGATTTACTCACTGCGATGCTTAATTTTATGTGCCAACCTGACTGGGCCACAGGATGCCCAGATAGGTGATTAAACATTATTTCTGGGTTTAGTAATGTTCATTAAACATTATTTAATGTTTAAATTAATTTTTAAACATTTTAATTTAACTTAAACATTAAATAATGTTTAATGTAAGGGTCTTTCTGGAAGAGATCAGCATTTGAATTGGTGGCTGAATAAAGCAGATGATTCCCCAGTGTGGGTGGGCCTCATCCAATTCGTGGAAGGCCTGAATATGACAAAAAGGCACAGGAACTTGGCCTGATGGCTTGGCTGGGACATTGCTCTTGGTGCTCCTTGTTCTCAGACCGTCAGACCAGGACTGGAATTACAACACTGGCTTTCTGACTCTCAGGCCTTCAAACTACACCACCAACTTCCCTGGGTCTCCAGCTTGCAGACAGCACATCATGGGACTTCCCAGCCTTTATAACCATGTGAGCCACACCTTATAATAAATCTCTTCCTAGAGATGCATGGAATCCTGACTGGCACACTCACCCTTCTCTTGAGAGCTGGTACGGCTACACAATGATTAATTAGAGAAATGGTACCCACTACTTCCTGAACAAGCCCTGAATAAACTGTAGCCCTCTGAGGTGACAGCTGGTAACTTCTAAGCAAAAGAGGCAAGGAAAAGGTTTGGGTAAACATCAAACTGAGTATCTAATTTTTCAAGAGTTCAGTAGTAACTTCTCAACAGATAACTAAAAAGTTTCTCTATGTTACAAACCAGAGCTTCGCCTCCTAAAAAAGTTCCAAATATAAATCTATTCTTTACCCTGGCCGCTGAACTCAGAAGACTACAAAATCAAATAATAAAGAAAGGCTGGAGAAACTAAAAATACAACATCCAGCTAGTCACTGGGCCAGACACTGACATGAGTTCTACAATGGCCACAGCGCCTGCCCAGTGCTGCCCTTCCTAGAATGTAAGAGTGACCAAACTGGGCCTCAGCCTCCATGTGGGGGACATAATTTAACTGTCAGCTACAAGGACAACATACACATAGATATAGTCTTTCTTTTTAAAAAATAAAACAGTCACATGGTCAAAATTAAAACCTCATAGAAGGACATAAAATAAGAAGCAAACTCCCATACTCCCCAGCTCCCATCCTCAGTGTGATCCTAGTGAAGTTTCTTATGTAAATTATGACTTTTTATTTCTGAAATGTTTATTATTAATGTGACAGAAATATTACACATGTTATATGTTTCTTATAAAGGTAAGTCTTCCAGAGCCTGATTTAATCAAAAACTGGGGCTAAATTCAGGTCCTAAATATAGAAACTTTTTTTTTAAAAAGATGACCAGTAAGGGGATCTTAACCCTTGACTTGGTGTTCTCAGCACCACACTCTCCCGCGAGCCGCAGACCAGCCCCTAAATATAGAAACTTAAAATTTTCTTGAATATCTAATAAAGTTTCGTAGAGAGCGAGCCACAGACCAGCCCCTAAATATAGAAACTTAAAATTTTCTTGAATATCTAATAAAGTTTCGTAGATACAACCTTTAAAAAACCACACATTTTAGCCGTTAAGTCAGATTTCACTTTATTTCTCTCTAGCCATGACAATACAAACTCTTCAAAGATTTATAAAATGTCACAAGTTGATAATCACCTGGAAACCATTTATTATTAACTTAATATTATAGATTAATTCCTAAACCCATCAAGAAGAACCACCTAACACACCTCAGGTTAAAAAGAGACAACAGTGACATAGGCACATGTATGCCTTGACAAAGAAATTGACAGCTCCTGACAGATTCCCAATATTCAAGAGAGATTTAAAAATAAAATCCGTTACTTTCAATGTTGCCTGTAAACAGAATTCAGGTGGTCCTTAGATGATAAGGTTAAGATGGACATAACTGAAGTCAATTTGTAGGGGATGGGACAGGGATGGGAGGGGGATGAGTAGGAAAGTTCAAGTAAGCTTTGTTCCATATTAACTCAGACCAAGGTTCTTCTGGCATTAGATGGCCTGCTCAGCACCTGAAGCTCACCAATGTCTTTGCCCTGTGCAGCAGAGGAACTGCCCCAGGTGCCAACCCAGCAGCCACTCGATGTGCACCACTCGACCTCCTGTCCTCCATTCTCCTCACGCTGTCTCAGGCCTTGCACGTGGGCTGCCTTCCCCAACTCTGAAGCCTATGCTGTGACTGCCATCTGGATGGTACAAGTCATGAGGCTCCACTGAATGGCTTCATGCAGGGAAGCAAGACAATCCTATTCGTGGTTTTAGAACATGAACTACGTGGTGGTATAAAGATGGGCTAAAGGGGCCAGACTGCAGACAGGGAGAACGCAAGGGGACAACTGCCAGAGCCCAGTGGAGAAATGATGATGGAAGTCGTAATAACTTCGTATAGCATACATTATACGAAGTTATACGACAGCCAGCGCTGTTCTTTTGCTGCCGCTGTCATTCAGTGCAGAGTGCCTCTTTCCAAATGGAATGGGCTGATCTCTAACATTTAACAGTAAACAGTGAGCCAGTAAACAAAGCCTATGCCAGCAGAGGAAAGGGGCCTTTAAAACAGATGAAGGGTCAGCCAGGCCTGTTCTTTTCTTATCTCTCCTGTTCTCGAGGAAATTCCTCTAAGGTGAGCCAAGTTCAGCAGCTCATGTGAACTGCTGGGGCATCAATTTGTTGCTCTAGGAGTTTTTAGCCATCTAGTCAGATTCTCATAATTCAGCTCTCATCCTAACAGTGCTCTAAGCCCCTGCTTGGGAAATTTCTAGGGAAGCAGATGAAACTAATTAGGACTCAGCCCATCAAAGGCAACCCACGTATTTTACCAGCTGTGCACATAGACCTCCCCACAAGTGGGGCAAAGGCCATAGAAGAAACAGTTCTACCACAGGGTCCACAGTCACTGTCCTCCCCTCTTCAGCGCTCTGCCCTGACAAGCATAGCCTGTCTTCACCATGCTTCTTCTCCCCAAGGCACAAATACTTCTTTTCAGCCTATTTTTGTCACTTACCCACCTAACTGTGAAATGAGGCCTGTTGGGGGAAAGGGTAAAATCAAACAAACAATCCTGGGACATGCAGGAAACAGCTGCTGGGCCAGCTGCACTCTTCTATGCAGGGTCCTCTTTGTCCATGGTCTCAGCATTGCTGGTGGTTTTCTTCTGCTCAGCCTCTGGCCCCGCAGGCAGAATGCTCGTGATGGTGTGGAGAAGAGCTTCAATCTGCTCCTCTGTGAGCCGTTCTTCACTCTCTTCTACCATCTGTGGAAGGAGAGAGAACCCTCAGGGGTGTGACAACTGATCCGCACCACTCCAGTCCACCCATGCTGTTCATGGTCCCAGCCCAACCTCCCGGCACACAGAGTTCAGGGCCTGTGTCCAGAACCACCTCTGGTCCCCAGGTCCTCTCCATCTTGGCTCCATGGGAGGGTGAAGCCAGCTAAAATCCTGGGCTAAGCCAATGCAACTGCTCAAAATGTGTTGGTGAAAATATTGGGCTGCAGGATAGCATTTTTCTTTAAAGAAAAAGAAAACCCTAACAGTTCTATACCCATCCATGTATACATACAGACACAACTAATGTTGTATATGCAAAAAAGTTCACATCTGTGGAGTGAAATGGCACTTTATACACTTTTGTATATTACAGTGAGCACATGTGTGACTTAATGAGCTGTACCAACACTCTTCAGATGACCATCCACTATGTGTCACATGGTTTATATCCTTCTTCTAATCCTCGGTACCGTTACCACTGGTAACAGCTCTTTAGGCCTCCCACATGCCTGGAGCTGCACCTCGCACTTTGTATCCATACTTTCTTTTAGTCCTCACATCGGTACTGGCAAGGGCAGAACTGGAATCCTGAGCTAGGCCTGCCGAAGTCTAAAGCCCACAATCAGATGTGCTCCACACGTCCTTGGTCATCTCCTGGGAACGCAGGAGTCTGATGAGTGAGTTCTGGGAAACATTCCTCACCGCCCCTCAACGGCCCACTTAAAACCTGGTTTGACACAGTTCTGGAAATCTGAACACAGAGATGATAACCACAATCACGGGCCGGTTTTCTTAGCCTCACCTCTAAGTCTAAACATAATGTAGTCAACCACCAGTCAAGTGACTTAACCACATCCACTTGGTGGTGTTAACCGTCTACCACAAACCATTCTCAGCTGAA
Source organism: Galeopterus variegatus (assembly GCF_000696425.1). NCBI lineage: Eukaryota > Metazoa > Chordata > Mammalia > Dermoptera > Cynocephalidae > Galeopterus > Galeopterus variegatus. Next base: position 173,510 of record NW_007729534.1, on the reverse strand, counting down.
GGTGTCTGGAGCCCTCTTCTATGGCAGAAAAAATCAAAAACTTACTAACCCCTCTTGGATCACTAGCGTAAATAATAATAACTACCTTATTCTTCATCTTTTCATCCCAACATGGGAGAAACAGAGCCCAAGTGAAGTAAAGTTCAAAGCACCATCTCAGGGCTGGCCAGTAGCTCAGTTGGTTAGAGTGTGGTGCTGATAACACCAACATCCAGGGCTCAATCTCTGTACCAGCCAGTGCCAAAAAAAAAAAAAAAACCCCAAACAAAATAAAACAAAGCACCATCTCAACATTCTCAGATACTAAAGGTTTCAAGCTGTTTAGAATATAAGAGCAGGTGAAATTTTAAAATCCAAAGTATTGGGCCAGCCCGGTGGCGCACTGCTACAGTGCGCCACTTGGGAGCGTGGCGGCGCTCCCGCCGAGGGTTCGGATCCCACATNAGCCTGATTTAATCAAAAACTGGGGCTAAATTCAGGTCCTAAATATAGAAACTTTTTTTTTAAAAAGATGACCAGTAAGGGGATCTTAACCCTTGACTTGGTGTTCTCAGCACCACACTCTCCCGAGCGAGCCACAGACCAGCCCCTAAATATAGAAACTTAAAATTTTCTTGAATATCTAATAAAGTTTCGTAGATACAACCTTTAAAAAACCACACATTTTAGCCGTTAAGTCAGATTTCACTTTATTTCTCTCTAGCCATGACAATACAAACTCTTCAAAGATTTATAAAATGTCACAAGTTGATAATCACCTGGAAACCATTTATTATTAACTTAATATTATAGATTAATTCCTAAACCCATCAAGAAGAACCACCTAACACACCTCAGGTTAAAAAGAGACAACAGTGACATAGGCACATGTATGCCTTGACAAAGAAATTGACAGCTCCTGACAGATTCCCAATATTCAAGAGAGATTTAAAAATAAAATCCGTTACTTTCAATGTTGCCTGTAAACAGAATTCAGGTGGTCCTTAGATGATAAGGTTAAGATGGACATAACTGAAGTCAATTTGTAAGGGATGGGACAGGGATGGGAGGGGGATGAGTAGGAAAGTTCAAGTAAACTAGGAATTGCAAGGGGGTCAGAAGTCATCCAATTAACAGTGGCATTGAAAATATGTAATCTTACAACAAAATGAGCACCAATTTGGAAAATTAATATCTATGGGCATTTTCTTCCCTAAACAGGGAACAGAGTGAATGTGGGAAACCAGATTTTTAGCAATATTCTTAGGAATTAAGGCAACCGCATGCCTGCAGCTACTAAACTTTCCAAAGTCTGAATATTAAAAAGGTCTCCACGTGGTAATTATCTTAATATTTTAAATTCAAAAATGGATGTATTCTTCCAACAGCTAGCACATTCAAATTCTTATTAATCAACCTCTGGGTCTTACACATTCTGCTCATGAAAAGAGCTACATAACTGTGCCTTTTTAAAGGGGCAAACGATTAGCCCACGGGGCAAATGAAGCTCCCCTGGTGTCCACAGGCAGCGCCTGCCCAGGGCTGCCGTGTTGGGGCAAGAACCCAAGGGTGGTCAGAAAGACAGCCAGCGCTGTTCTTTTGCTGCCGCTGTCATTCAGTGCAGAGTGCCTCTTTCCAAATGGAATGGGCTGATCTCTAACATTTAACAGTAAACAGTGAGCCAGTAAACAAAGCCTATGCCAGCAGAGGAAAGGGGCCTTTAAAACAGATGAAGGGTCAGCCAGGCCTGTTCTTTTCTTATCTCTCCTGTTCTCGAGGAAATTCCTCTAAGGTGAGCCAAGTTCAGCAGCTCATGTGAACTGCTGGGGCATCAATTTGTTGCTCTAGGAGTTTTTAGCCATCTAGTCAGATTCTCATAATTCAGCTCTCATCCTAACAGTGCTCTAAGCCCCTGCTTGGGAAATTTCTAGGGAAGCAGATGAAACTAATTAGGACTCAGCCCATCAAAGGCAACCCACGTATTTTACCAGCTGTGCACATAGACCTCCCCACAAGTGGGGCAAAGGCCATAGAAGAAACAGTTCTACCACAGGGTCCACAGTCACTGTCCTCCCCTCTTCAGCGCTCTGCCCTGACAAGCATAGCCTGTCTTCACCATGCTTCTTCTCCCCAAGGCACAAATACTTCTTTTCAGCCTATTTTTGTCACTTACCCACCTAACTGTGAAATGAGGCCTGTTGGGGGAAAGGGTAAAATCAAACAAACAATCCTGGGACATGCAGGAAACAGCTGCTGGGCCAGCTGCACTCTTCTATGCAGGGTCCTCTTTGTCCATGGTCTCAGCATTGCTGGTGGTTTTCTTCTGCTCAGCCTCTGGCCCCGCAGGCAGAATGCTCGTGATGGTGTGGAGAAGAGCTTCAATCTGCTCCTCTGTGAGCCGTTCTTCACTCTCTTCTACCATCTGTGGAAGGAGAGAGAACCCTCAGGGGTGTGACAACTGATCCGCACCACTCCAGTCCACCCATGCTGTTCATGGTCCCAGCCCAACCTCCTGGCACACAGAGTTCAGGGCCTGTGTCCAGAACGACCTCTGGTCCCCAGGTCCTCTCCATCTTGGCTCCATGGGAGGGTGAAGCCAGCTGAAATCCTGGGCTAAGCCAATGCAACTGCTCAAAATGTGTTGGTGAAAATATTGGGCTGCAGGATAGCATTTTTCTTTAAAGAAAAAGAAAACCCTAACAGTTCTATACCCATCCATGTATACATACAGACACAACTAATGTTGTATATGCAAAAAAGTTCACATCTGTGGAGTGAAATGGCACTTTATACACTTTTGTATATTACAGTGAGCACATGTGTGACTTAATGAGCTGTACCAACACTCTTCTGATGACCATCCACTATGTGTCACATGGTTTATATCCTTCTTCTAATCCTCGGTACCGTTACCACTGGTAACAGCTCTTTAGGCCTCCCACATGCCTGGAGCTGCACCTCGCACTTTGTATCCATACTTTCTTTTAGTCCTCACATCGGTACTGGCAAGGGCAGAACTGGAATCCTGAGCTAGGCCTGCCGAAGTCTAAAGCCCACAATCAGATGTGCTCCACACGTCCTTGGTCATCTCCTGGGAACGCAGAACAGGAGTCTGATGAGTGAGTTCTGGGAAACATTCCTCACCGCCCCTCAACGGCCCACTTAAAACCTGGTTTGACACAGTTCTGGAAATCTGAACACAGAGATGATAACCACAATCACGGGCCGGTTTTCTTAGCCTCACCTCTAAGTCTAAACATAATGTAGTCAACCACCAGTCAAGTGACTTAACCACATCCACTTGGTGGTGTTAACCGTCTACCACAAACCATTCTCAGCTGAAGGTGTCTGGAGCCCTCTTCTATGGCAGAAATCACAGCAATCTCTGAAATCTGGCAATTGGGACCAAAAGGAGTCTTAAAAGAAATCCTGGCAGATTAAGTAAACCATGACAACAGGCTATGCTTACAGTCCTGAAAAGGACCTCAATCCGACTGCCTCACTTTAGAGACGACAGAAGAGAAATTAAAGAAGGCCTGTGACATGGCCAGGACCACACAGCAAGCTCCTGACAAGGCATGGTCTCCTCACTCCCCTCAGCCCCAAACTTCCACAACTAGAGAAGAATTCTGAGTGCTTCAGGTGGGACGATCCTGAGGGGACCAATGGGGGCTACTTCCCATCATGCTGTGAAATACAACGACCACTGTCTAAAGATCCAAGGGGTCAGTAAAATGTAACTTCTCTCCTGAACAAGAAAAATCCTCAAAAATGCATTTTTGAAATTAGACATGCAAAATTAGGTCTGTAAAAGCAGTAATCTAACAAAGACTGCCTTCAAAGAATAGGAGGAAAGAGGGAAATAACCAATTTGATCATTTAATCCAGAGAAATGCTGATCTCCACTTGAGAAAAGACCAGCTCCACGTACATGAAGAGTAAGCATATGCAGCTGACAGATGCCCCCACCAGTATCTGTGCAGCGCCCCCCAGCCGACGAGGGGCTCTCCCGGAGCCGCTGCCACCAGAGCTTCTCAAGAGCCCTGTACGTGAAGTCAGGACAGTTTACAGATGAGTAAGTACAGGCTGAGCATTCTGAGTAAAACTTAATCTGGGTCATACAGCAAGGAGGTGCAAGGTCTTTTGACTTTGAATCTCAGCTCCTTCTGGAACATATACCTTCTAGCAGGAGGTTTCTATTTTCTCCTCTCTTAAAGATGCTATACAGCTGACTAGAGTTCACTGGTTTCAGAGTATGGTTGTATGACCTCTGAGGAGCCTTCCTTTATATAAAACAAGAGAGGCCACCTTATCACCTCCCAGTTTCTGTGTCTAGCAGATGCAACACTGATTAGGTGCCAGCTAGGTATATTCTTAGCAACAGGGCAATGGCTTTCCAATTTTGCAAAATTTGCTAACAGCAGAAGCTTTTATCAATACCCAATCCTCAGGGTTAATTATAGTCAGAAACTTTTTTTTTTTTCAATCTAAGACTCCCAGTCACAAGAAGAAAACCTAAGCTGGATTAAGCTAAATGAAATATACACAAAAAAGAAACTTTCAGAAATCAAAAACTTACTAACCCCTCTTGGATCACTAGCGTAAATAATAATAACTACCTTATTCTTCATCTTTTCATCCCAACATGGGAGAAACAGAGCCCAAGTGAAGTAAAGTTCAAAGCACCATCTCAGGGCTGGCCAGTAGCTCAGTTGGTTAGAGTGTGGTGCTGATAACACCAACATCCAGGGCTCAATCTCTGTACCAGCCAGTGCCAAAAAAAAAAAAAAAACCCCAAACAAAATAAAACAAAGCACCATCTCAACATTCTCAGATACTAAAGGTTTCAAGCTGTTTAGAATATAAGAGCAGGTGAAATTTTAAAATCCAAAGTATTGGGCCAGCCCGGTGGCGCACTGCTACAGTGCGCCACTTGGGAGCGTGGCGGCGCTCCCGCCGAGGGTTCGGATCCCACATACAGACCGGTTCCCGCTCACTGGCTGAGCAAGGTGCGGGCGCAACACCAAGGGTTGCGATCCCGTTGCTGGTCCCGGTCCAGTACGGGCGCGACACTGAGGGTTGCGATCCGTTGCCAGACACGAAAAAAGACAAAGAAAGGGAAAAAAAAAAAAAAAATCCAAAGTATTGGCAGATGGGTCAACATAAATAATAAAACTTTTATCATATGTAAAGATTATATCAATCCCCAGGGGCTGTCAAACTGGGCTGTTGAACTCCAAAAATGGTTGTTTCTCATTCTAAGCTGCCAAGCCTAATGTCCTACTTTTCTCAAAATGACACATAATTTAATAGCAACAAGACACTTCTAGCTATTTGACCCAGAACAGCTCACTTAACCTCTCTAAATTCCAACTTTCTCTAATGTAAAATGAAAGTAATGCCTACAGTGAGGACCAAATGAGAACATGTGATAGTGTTTTATAAACCATAAAACTCTATATAACTCGAGACTTTTTATAATCACTAAATTACTAGCATGCATAGATAGTAGTGCTGCTCAGGACAGTGGACTGTGAGGTCTCGGGGGTTCACAAACCTATCGTCTTCAGGCCAGAGGAATCACAAACCATTCCACATGAACACATGACAGGACATGCTGGAAGTCACAGACCCTCTCTGTCCACCAGAGGCTCATGACAAATCACAACTGAGGCATAACTGAAGAAACGAAGCTTCAGCCTCTGAAAGAAACCTGGCTCCCACTGAATACTAACTAGTGCTGGGTGTCTGCTGGGCCCAAGGAGGCTAGCACAAGGATATTGCAAGTCCCTTGCACTTTCCACCTGATGTGCGCCCAGACTTCTTATCCCTCTCTGGTAGAAACAGACTGCTACAAGCCTTGGTAAATGATTTGCTACCTTTTGTAGCCAAATCCTGGTGGCAGTAGGTGGGGTGGGGGGTGGGGGATGGGAGCGGGAACCTGGCTATGAAATGGTCCAACTCCTGGGAAGCATCAGTTTTCATCAAGGCCTACCTGTTTTGTAGAAAGGCGAAGAGAATGCTCTGAGGGGACACCACACACATCTTTCTTCTCACCATGCAAAAGCACATGGCTTGGAGGAACAAAGGAAACCTCAGGTCAGACAGACCCAAATCAGTCATTCACTAGCCCTCAGGGCTAAAATACGGAGAATATGTGCCAGCTTCCAAGACTGTGGTGAGGGCATTACAAGTGACACAGACAAGGCACCTGAGACTATGTCTGTATACACTGGGCACTGTTAATAGCAGCTAATGTTACCAAGTATTGACATGGAGCTTTCTACAGGATCTGGGATGAAGTCACACTAGTCCTCATCTCTTCTGTCTGTCTTTAAGCCACGAATAACATATGTTACTGATTAAAGCTGGAGGAGACACAGCATGTGATCTTTCACTGAGAGGAACAGGAATTAGTTTCTTGCTGTTTTGTTTTTTTCTCTCCTCTAAGTTGAATCTCTAATACAGTGTAAAGCATCAGAATAATGAGGATATTAAAAAAAAAAAAAAAGCCTACACCACAGTAAAGGGTTCAGATCCCTGAACTGTTCAGCTGTCCAAAAGAAGCCTAAAGGCCAGGTCCCCCAGAAAGTCACCTTTTATGGAAAGAATTTTTCTAATTTTATTTTGTGTGCATTTTAAATGGCAGAAACAACTCTGGGAAGACAATGAAAGTTTAAGTAAAAAATTAAATACTCCATGACCCTGTAAAAAGGTTTTTTTAATACTCTAAAGATCATAGGTATTTTTTACCATTTTCTTCCATACTTTTTAAATGAAAATTTGACAAGTTGAATAGTTCTAAAACTGACATTGGAAACAGCTTTGTTCCATATTAACTCAGACCAAGGTTCTTCTGGCATTAGATGGCCTGCTCAGCACCTGAAGCTCACCAATGTCTTTGCCCTGTGCAGCAGAGGAACTGCCCCAGGTGCCAACCCAGCAGCCACTCGATGTGCACCACTCGACCTCCTGTCCTCCATTCTCCTCACGCTGTCTCAGGCCTTGCACGTGGGCTGCCTTCCCCAACTCTGAAGCCTATGCTGTGACTGCCATCTGGATGGTACAAGTCATGAGGCTCCACTGAATGGCTTCATGCAGGGAAGCAAGACAATCCTATTCGTGGTTTTAGAACATGAACTACGTGGTGGTATAAAGATGGGCTAAAGGGGCCAGACTGCAGACAGGGAGAACGCAAGGGGACAACTGCCAGAGCCCAGTGGAGAAATGATGATGGAAGTGAAGGTGGTGCAGTAGGGAGAGAAGACAGAGTGAGAGGGGAGAGAAACAGCAGAGCTTGCGGACTAAGTCAGAGGGAAAAGGTACAGAATGACTTCAGGCCAGGGGGGCGAGAGAGGAAGAGTGTGTGGACCCACGCACACGAGCTCCATGAACTGAGAAAGCACATGAAGGAAGAGCAGGGCGGGAGGGCAGGGGTGGGAGAGTGAGTTTAATGTTTTCATGCAACATCTGGTTGGCAACAACCCCTACAGGGAGGCAATGGCCAGAATGGCCTAGGACATTGGGGAGACAGAGCTGCCAAGTCACAGGCCCAGACCCTGCGGGAGGAATTAAATTGCTTCCAGTCTTCTCCTTTCCTTAAGTCCATATTAACTAGAAGCAAATCAGTGAGGTCTCTTTGTCTTATAAAATGGGGTGGTTGGGCAGTCTCTTCAAAAAATGGCAGATCCTGGCTTGCCCATCTTCAGTCTTTTTACATCTCAGACCCAGAAAACAGCCCCTCAAGTTCAGGCCTCGCTCACTCACCAGCTGGATCTCCACAGCAGTCACAGGCCTGTGGTTCAGCAGCTGAAGCTTTTCAGCTCTGTCGGAAGAAAAGTGCAAAGCATTTAAAACTTGCATATCCCTAAGGACCTTGAATCTTAACCAAGCTATTTAGAATACTTTGCGAGATAAAAAACAGGAGAATCATTGGAACAAGGAAAAAACAGGAGAATCATTGGAACAAGGCCCTCGGTTTCTTCGACTGTAAAACAAGAGAATGAGCACAGGAGAGCGTACGTCAGTGACTCCCTTATGCATGGGAAAAAATGTGTATCAGAACCTTAAAGGGCAGGGAGTCACAATGGCAAGAAAGAAAGCAAAAGCAGAAGCACAGTTTTAAAAAACATATTTGACACAGTAACTTCTATTTGGAAAATGTGAAAAAATAAGGGCCAGCCCATGACTCACTTGAGAGAATGTGGTGCTGATAACAGCAAGGCCACAGGTTTGGATCCCTATATAGGGATGGCCGGTTGGCTCACCTGGGAGAGCATGGTGCTGACAACACCAAGTCAAGGGTTAAGATCCCCTTNGGTCCAGTACGGGCGCGACACTGAGGGTTGCGATCCGTTGCCAGACACGAAAAAAGACAAAGAAAGGGAAAAAAAAAAAAAAAATCCAAAGTATTGGCAGATGGGTCAACATAAATAATAAAACTTTTATCATATGTAAAGATTATATCAATCCCCAGGGGCTGTCAAACTGGGCTGTTGAACTCCAAAAATGGTTGTTTCTCATTCTAAGCTGCCAAGCCTAATGTCCTACTTTTCTCAAAATGACACATAATTTAATAGCAACAAGACACTTCTAGCTATTTGACCCAGAACAGCTCACTTAACCTCTCTAAATTCCAACTTTCTCTAATGTAAAATGAAAGTAATGCCTACAGTGAGGACCAAATGAGAACATGTGATAGTGTTTTATAAACCATAAAACTCTATATAACTCGAGACTTTTTATAATCACTAAATTACTAGCATGCATAGATAGTAGTGCTGCTCAGGACAGTGGACTGTGAGGTCTCGGGGGTTCACAAACCTATCGTCTTCAGGCCAGAGGAATCACAAACCATTCCACATGAACACATGACAGGACATGCTGGAAGTCACAGACCCTCTCTGTCCACCAGAGGCTCATGACAAATCACAACTGAGGCATAACTGAAGAAACGAAGCTTCAGCCTCTGAAAGAAACCTGGCTCCCACTGAATACTAACTAGTGCTGGGTGTCTGCTGGGCCCAAGGAGGCTAGCACAAGGATATTGCAAGTCCCTTGCACTTTCCACCTGATGTGCGCCCAGACTTCTTATCCCTCTCTGGTAGAAACAGACTGCTACAAGCCTTGGTAAATGATTTGCTACCTTTTGTAGCCAAATCCTGGTGGCAGTAGGTGGGGTGGGGGGTGGGGGATGGGAGCGGGAACCTGGCTATGAAATGGTCCAACTCCTGGGAAGCATCAGTTTTCATCAAGGCCTACCTGTTTTGTAGAAAGGCGAAGAGAATGCTCTGAGGGGACACCACACACATCTTTCTTCTCACCATGCAAAAGCACATGGCTTGGAGGAACAAAGGAAACCTCAGGTCAGACAGACCCAAATCAGTCATTCACTAGCCCTCAGGGCTAAAATACGGAGAATATGTGCCAGCTTCCAAGACTGTGGTGAGGGCATTACAAGTGACACAGACAAGGCACCTGAGACTATGTCTGTATACACTGGGCACTGTTAATAGCAGCTAATGTTACCAAGTATTGACATGGAGCTTTCTACAGGATCTGGGATGAAGTCACACTAGTCCTCATCTCTTCTGTCTGTCTTTAAGCCACGAATAACATATGTTACTGATTAAAGCTGGAGGAGACACAGCATGTGATCTTTCACTGAGAGGAACAGGAATTAGTTTCTTGCTGTTTTGTTTTTTTCTCTCCTCTAAGTTGAATCTCTAATACAGTGTAAAGCATCAGAATAATGAGGATATTAAAAAAAAAAAAAAAGCCTACACCACAGTAAAGGGTTCAGATCCCTGAACTGTTCAGCTGTCCAAAAGAAGCCTAAAGGCCAGGTCCCCCAGAAAGTCACCTTTTATGGAAAGAATTTTTCTAATTTTATTTTGTGTGCATTTTAAATGGCAGAAACAACTCTGGGAAGACAATGAAAGTTTAAGTAAAAAATTAAATACTCCATGACCCTGTAAAAAGGTTTTTTTATTTTTTTTTATTTTTTTATTTTTTTTTTTGTCTTTTATCTTTTTTCCGTGTCCGGCAACGGATCGCAACCCTCAGTGTTGCCCCTGTACCGGACCGGGGACCGGCAACGGGATCGCAAGCCTCGGCGTTGCTCCCGCGCCTCGCTCAGCCAGTGAGCGGGAACCGGTCTGTACATGGGATCCGAACCCTCGGACGGGAGCGCCGCCGCGCTTCCCAAGCGGCGCACTATCCAGTGCGCCACCGGGCCGGCCCAAAAGGGTTTTTTAATACTCTAAAGATCATAGGTATTTTTTACCATTTTCTTCCATACTTTTTAAATGAAAATTTGACAAGTTGAATAGTTCTAAAACTGACATTGGAAACAGCTTTGTTCCATATTAACTCAGACCAAGGTTCTTCTGGCATTAGATGGCCTGCTCAGCACCTGAAGCTCACCAATGTCTTTGCCCTGTGCAGCAGAGGAACTGCCCCAGGTGCCAACCCAGCAGCCACTCGATGTGCACCACTCGACCTCCTGTCCTCCATTCTCCTCACGCTGTCTCAGGCCTTGCACGTGGGCTGCCTTCCCCAACTCTGAAGCCTATGCTGTGACTGCCATCTGGATGGTACAAGTCATGAGGCTCCACTGAATGGCTTCATGCAGGGAAGCAAGACAATCCTATTCGTGGTTTTAGAACATGAACTACGTGGTGGTATAAAGATGGGCTAAAGGGGCCAGACTGCAGACAGGGAGAACGCAAGGGGACAACTGCCAGAGCCCAGTGGAGAAATGATGATGGAAGTGAAGGTGGTGCAGTAGGGAGAGAAGACAGAGTGAGAGGGGAGAGAAACAGCAGAGCTTGCGGACTAAGTCAGAGGGAAAAGGTACAGAATGACTTCAGGCCAGGGGGGCGAGAGAGGAAGAGTGTGTGGACCCACGCACACGAGCTCCATGAACTGAGAAAGCACATGAAGGAAGAGCAGGGCGGGAGGGCAGGGGTGGGAGAGTGAGTTTAATGTTTTCATGCAACATCTGGTTGGCAACAACCCCTACAGGGAGGCAATGGCCAGAATGGCCTAGGACATTGGGGAGACAGAGCTGCCAAGTCACAGGCCCAGACCCTGCGGGAGGAATTAAATTGCTTCCAGTCTTCTCCTTTCCTTAAGTCCATATTAACTAGAAGCAAATCAGTGAGGTCTCTTTGTCTTATAAAATGGGGTGGTTGGGCAGTCTCTTCAAAAAATGGCAGATCCTGGCTTGCCCATCTTCAGTCTTTTTACATCTCAGACCCAGAAAACAGCCCCTCAAGTTCAGGCCTCGCTCACTCACCAGCTGGATCTCCACAGCAGTCACAGGCCTGTGGTTCAGCAGCTGAAGCTTTTCAGCTCTGTCGGAAGAAAAGTGCAAAGCATTTAAAACTTGCATATCCCTAAGGACCTTGAATCTTAACCAAGCTATTTAGAATACTTTGCGAGATAAAAAACAGGAGAATCATTGGAACAAGGCCCTCGGTTTCTTCGACTGTAAAACAAGAGAATGCGAGATAAAAAACAGGAGAATCATTGGAACAAGGAAAAAACAGGAGAATCATTGGAACAAGGCCCTCGGTTTCTTCGACTGTAAAACAAGAGAATGAGCACAGGAGAGCGTACGTCAGTGACTCCCTTATGCATGGGAAAAAATGTGTATCAGAACCTTAAAGGGCAGGGAGTCACAATGGCAAGAAAGAAAGCAAAAGCAGAAGCACAGTTTTAAAAAACATATTTGACACAGTAACTTCTATTTGGAAAATGTGAAAAAATAAGGGCCAGCCCATGACTCACTTGAGAGAATGTGGTGCTGATAACAGCAAGGCCACAGGTTTGGATCCCTATATAGGGATGGCCGGTTGGCTCACCTGGGAGAGCATGGTGCTGACAACACCAAGTCAAGGGTTAAGATCCCCTTACCAGTCATCTTTTAAAAAAAAAAGGAAAATGTGAAAAAATAATGTTTTCTTAATCCAAATTAGAGAAAGTAAAGGGCTAGCCGGTTAGCTCGCTTGGTTAGAGTGTGGTGCTGACAACACCGAGCTCAAGGGTTCAGATCCCCGTCAAGGCCAGCGGCAAAAAAAAAAAAAAAAGGGTAACAAACTAGAGAAAGTAAAGATTAACAAAATCATCTTCGTGGCTCGGTCATCACTTACAAATATTTGAGAATTCCTTTTTGATATTAAGATTAAATGCTACTCAGATTTGACCTGTTAGCATACAAAACAAGGACTATAACAGTGCAGGAGCTAATACAGAGCATAAGGTACAGTCCTCTGCCCTCAAGAGCTTACAATCCATTTGGGGAAAGAATACAAACACATGCACATTCTCACAACAAAAGATTTAAGACAGTAATTTTCATCTGTCACAAAGGAATATACAGCTCATTGCTTAAGGGGTGGTTGCGATCTGAGGACCCTAAAGGATAGGTCTTCAAAGGAAAGTGAATGACTTCAATTACCACCCCTGAGCAGGTGACAGTTTCTCAAAACTTTCTCTCTCAATCTGATCTGGAGCTCCAGATCCATCTTTCAATTCAGTTCAATAAATATTTATTGAGTTTCAAGACATTCTGGAAAAAAAGATGAATAAGCCACAATTCCCACAGCCATGTGTTTGGGGAAGCAGGACATGTTACTCACTTTCCCTCAGCCTCAGTTTCATCATTGGTTAAAAAAAAAAAAAGGAGTGATAACAACACTTACTACCTCATGAGGGGGTCAGGAGTGATGAAAACCTTACCATTTACGGTGGCAGCAGCTACCATTTATTGTGTGTTTTCCATGTGGTAAGCACATTTAGCCATCAGACTTAACTGACGCTGAGATAGTAAATAATTTCCAAGATTACACAGCCAGTAATTGGCAGAGCTGGGATTCTGCCATCAAAGCTCACATTCCCAACCATCTGCTTCTAGTATAAATGCAACAATGAATGGCAAGTGTCATACTGATGACAGTCCCACAATAGTTTCTCCATAAATGGTAGCCGTAAAGAGCTACAGAGGTGTGGAACACAAGGAGGAAGAGTCATCTAGGACAAGACTGTAAAGGGTCCTCACTATTGAGAGGCTGGATGTTACTTTGTACACACCAGAGAGCAACCAAGGAAAACAGTGACATGCACCAGCTGGGACAGGTGGCAATTCTGGATGACCTGAGAGAAGGGAGGCAGAGGCAAGTGAAGAGAGCACTGTGACACTCCCAATGGTAGAAAACAAAGCCATGAGCTTGGGCGGCAATGGCAGGGATGACAATGGGAGTCTGGACCCGACAACTGCCCAGCAGAGTGGGGGTGAAGAAACAGGCAGAGTCAAGCTTAGCCTGAGTGTTTGGAACAAATACATTATTTAAAGTTAAATTTGAGTTTGTGGTTCTTTTGTAAGAACTATGAAGAGGTGTCTATCAAAAAGTTTGTCTAGTTTGAGTTCTAATTTGGTCTAGAACTAAAGTAGAACACCAGAGCTAGATTTATTTGCAAGGAGTTATGTGAAACCACACGTGGCTATCTGGTCCTGAGCACAACTGCAGAGTAAGTGAAGGCCCAGGACTGAACGCCATAAAGCACGTGCCATGAAGGTGCTGGGAGGAAGGGCAGCAGAGGACGTGGGAAGGAGCAGAAAAAGAAAAAGAAAATCTAGGAGAGCAGTGTCAGGGAAACCAAGAGGAAAATGACAGGACAGCGGGATCCTAAACAATGTAAAAGTAAAAGTAGGGGATAGTGTAGACATCACTGGATTAGCCAAAAAAGAGGTCAGTGGTGGCCTGTGTGAGCAGTTCAGTGGAATGACCGCTGTGCTGACAACTGGACGGGGGGATGGAGGACTGACTGTGGAGAAAAGAGCCTCGTGACAAAACAGAAGGAAAACAGCGACTAGCGCTGAGGAGGGCCTGGCCTGGAGGGAGAGCGTAGACCGTCCGCCGCTGGAACACATGTGGAGGGGGCCGTGGCAGGCAAGAAGCAGAAAGACGCTCAGAAACTGTAGGCCAAAGTTCCAACTCATGTTGCACTGAGACCACAGCAATGTGAAAAGAAAAGGCAAATCTGAGAGGATCTGAAGGGAGGTTGTGGATAGTGCTCTCCATGGAGCAGAAGTAAAGCTCCCATCCAAGAGGTCTGCGTGTGAAGTGGGGTGATGAGGACTAAAGGCTTCAGGGAATCTGGTAAGGAGGGACTAGGAGTAATATAAGCAACAAAAACATTCACAACTGCTCCCTTAAAAACCCCAACTCTGGGTCAAACCTACTGAGCGGGCTCCCTGTCCTACACCCAAGGAGCAGGGCACTGCTGGAGTAGAGTCAGAGACCCCATGCACTGCGTGCTCAGGTCTGCTGCTGGGGAGGGCGCAGCACCCCGCCCATTGCTAACCAAGCTTATCTCACTGTCTGTCCTCTCCCCCTTGCTTCTCCTCTCATTGCACATGAGCTCCTGCCCCAGCCGACCACCAAAACTGTTCCGGCTCAAGGGTCCAGGGACCTCCACACTGACAAATCTATTGTCTGCTTCCCTGTTCTAGTACCCAGTTTCAGTGACATCTGACATTGCTGATCACTCCCTCCTGAAAACTTTCTACCCTCATGGTTCGACCACCAAAACTGTTCCGGCTCAAGGGTCCAGGGACCTCCACACTGACAAATCTATTGTCTGCTTCCCTGTTCTAGTACCTAGTTTCAGTGACATCTGACATTGCTGATCACTCCCTCCTGAAAACTTTCTACCCTCATGGTTCCACACCATTCTTCCCCGTTCTCCTCTTCCGTTTCTGACTCCTCCTCCTCCATCTCTCTCTGGGGTTTCTTGCCTGCTGCTGGCATCTAGCACCCCCAGTACCACCTTTCACCCTCTGACCCTCCTACTGAGTTCCTCACCCAACTCACAACCTCAACTGCTACTATAGGCTTTAACAAGAAAACCACGTTTTCATGCTGACCGAGCTGAGTTCTACTTTTGTAGCCAACTGCCTACTAGACCTCTCCACCTAGACTGCTCAGACACACATTGAACCCAACACACCCCCTAGTGATCTCACTATTCTTCCCAACAAACCAGCTTTTTTCTCTGTTCTTCTGGTATTAGTGAAGAGCAAACACCCAGGCCAAAATCCTGAGGTCATCTCTGACGCCTCCCTCTCACACGCTGCCCGTGTGCAGTCACCAAGCGTTACCAATTATATTTCTTTCAAGATACCTGTCCCCTCCTCACCATTTATACAGGCCACTTCAACCTCTTGGTCAGAGGACAATGCCTCCATCCTCAAGGGTCTACTGCGTTTTCAGTCTCCCTTTACCCTTATAAAGTATCTTTTAAAAGATGGAAGTGTGATCATCTCATTATCCTGCTTAACCCTTCCCTGTGCTCACAGGCACTGGTATGAGCTTGAATCTCCTTAGTTCAGCCCCTGAACCCTTTGAAGTCTGTATTTGTCAGTCTGTCTAGCTTCATACAGCTCTAATTTTCCTAAGCAACGCTGCCCGTGTGCAGTCACCAAGCGTTACCAATTATATTTCTTTCAAGATACCTGTCCCCTCCTCACCATTTATAGAGGCCACTTCAACCTCTTGGTCAGAGGACAATGCCTCCATCCTCAAGGGTCTACTGCATTTTCAGTCTCCCTTTACCCTTATAAAGTATCTTTTAAAAGATGGAAGTGTGATCATCTCA
>NW_007729534.1:155557-157368 GCF_000696425.1 Galeopterus variegatus | reverse complement strand
TTTTCAGTCTCCCTTTACCCTTATAAAGTATCTTTTAAAAGATGGAAGTGTGATCATCTCATTATCCTGCTTAACCCTTCCCTGTGCTCACAGGCACTGGTATGAGCTTGAATCTCCTTAGTTCAGCCCCTGAACCCTTTGAAGTCTGTATTTGTCAGTCTGTCTAGTTTCATACAGCTCTAATTTTCCTAAGCACTCATATCCCAATCAACCCAAACTGCAAGCACTGCACAGAAAAGCAGTAGGCTCCTTCCCGACTCCATGCCCCACTCAGCACACGCTGCTCCCTCTGCTTATAAGGCACTTCCTCACCTGCGTTTGGCTCACTCTTCCTTCAGATCAAATCCCAGTGTCACCTCTTACAGACGAAACGGTATACTCAAATTCTGATACTTCAGTGTCTCTCCACTATGTCCCCACTACCATAGCGCCTACTGAATTCATCCTTGTATCCCCAACAACTGAGACAAAGTTAGCATGAGATAAATGTAGACTGAAGGATAAATTAAAGAAAGAGCCAAGAGAAGTTCATGGCACAGACAAGTGGAGAACTCTGGGGAGGCATGCTCTGAAAGCCAATGGGGTAACCAGACTCCAGACACTAGGGAAAACTGACAACCCATCCATCTACTCTGAGCTTTGCTGGTCCTAGAAGAAATCGTTCCAAATACGGTGTCAAGAGTGATACGTGCACAGAAGAGTCCCTTTCAGGGACTCAAAGTTATTTACAGACCTACGTAAGCTGGACCTTGAAGCAAGTCCTCCCTCTACTCCTGGCAGACGGTGCAGTTCTCAGTATGAGAACTGGGGCTACAAGCCAGGATGGAAGTTCCTTGAAAACTAATTACCTCAAGCAAAAATTAAAATGATTAAAGAAACAAATGCTTTGGGGGAAGTAACATTCTATAGAAACAATGACATTGGCATATTTGAAAATGTGCACAGAATGCCAGACTTCAAGGAAACCTTACAGTGAGTGAGGGAAAAACTGTCACTTCCTGGCATGCCCAGGAACCTTAAGATATCACACATAGTAGGCAAAGTCTAATGTCTGCCTTGGTTTAGCTTCCTAACATTGAGATTTTAAAAAGTCTAATCTAGGATTCTTGGTCAAAATGTGCCACGAAATAAACTAAAAAGGAATCTATGTGGTTATTCCTGCTGCATTTATGTAAATAACCAGACAAACCGGTCTTGCCATGATTCTCTCTGGTAGAAATGGGGTTGACTATAGACAGAAAAATTTATGTTTCAAAGAAAACTATAGTACACCTATTCTTAGACCCATTTACTGTTTTTGAGTTCTATTATCTACCTGTAGACTGAATTCTAAATTCTTCTAGTCTTCTCTAACATCTGGCTACAACTCTAAGAAGAACTGCTCTGTTTCTGAAGACCTAGAAGCTGAAGCTGGACAACGTGATGTAAATTTCAAGGGACAAGTTTCATGTGTGATGTGTGGGCCACACTGAGAGTTCACCAAAAACACCTGATGCCTAACCAGAGACATTCAAACTCGGATGAGAAGTTGCTCACTCCATGCTGTAGAGACCTTTGTTACTCAAGATCATGGGAACAAGACTTCCTATTAAAATGAGACTCTGAAACTCTTAATTGTTCCTTATTTATGCCTCCCTCATTCACTTGAAAGGATGATGCTGTAGTTAAAATTTCCAAATAAGTGTCTTCTGTGGGTAACTTGCAGATTGTCACTCCCTGCTTCAACCTAGTCATAGGATGCCAGATGACCTACTAACTGAATAGGAGTCTTGCAGTTGCTGACACTTCTTGCTGCACTTGGATAAATACAT
>NW_007729534.1:153245-154343 GCF_000696425.1 Galeopterus variegatus | reverse complement strand
AGGCCATTGTTTTGGACTAAGTTCCTGAACTAGGCCCCAACAGACCAGAATAAAAACCAAAGTGTGTCACCCCTGCTAAGGTCTATGTCACTTAGGCTGTGGTCTGACATTCCAGAGAAGTCAGGAAAAAGATAACAGCCAATTTCTAGAACAGGCCAGTTGAAATCTGCAGCAGGTATGATAATGAAGTTCCCTCTGCTTTAATCCTTACACAAAAGAGATGGCTGGAGTAACCCGATGTAAACTAATCAGTTATTTTCTATTGTTCTGTCTCCTGTCCTCACCTTACAAGGAAAGTAACTTTGAAATGAACAGTATGCTTTTTGTTCTTTTTTTCTTTCTCCAGCCTTTTCTGTCTATAAAACCAACCCCCTTTGCTTGGCTCATTGGATCACTTATTCTATTTTATGGAATAACATATTGCCCAATTCTAGAACTGCAATAAAGCCAATCAAGATCTTCAACTAAAAAAAAAAGAAAAAGGAAAAATGACTTGGGACATAGTGTCAAGGTGACTTAAGCGTCCAGTCCCAACGCTATCATTTTGCTGAATAAGGCTATGAAGTCAAACAAAACATAGTTCTCACCCTACACTCAAAAATCTAACAGTGGAGGTATTTAAACAAATTAATGGAGCCCCCGTCTGCACTAAAAGAAATGGACCAGTTCAGGGTTCTATCTCCTCTCCCTGAGAGAATGGAAGAGAAATATCGGGCTATTCAGACACAAGGGTTATAGAGTCCAGCAGTTCCTGTTATAAATGTGATTCCTGTCTTAAACTACACTGGCTAGCACAGGATGGTGCAGGTCTTGATGGTATTTGGCAAGCGGCCCCCTGGGTTATCAGGCGCTGAGGCCATTCTAATTCCACTGAGCTGCTACCTGCCAGCAGAAGCCAGGCCCCAGCCACAGGGGAAGAAGGCTGCCAGCGCCCTCTGCTGGCTTTTGTACAACACTGCCTGCAGCTTTTGCTCCTGGCAATCATGGAACCATTCATTTCATGAAAGGTAGAGATTAAGTCACAAAGGACTTCATAAATCTTCAATTTCAGGATTACAAATGCAAAAAGAGAGCTGAAACTAATCCTTCTCTGTATAT
>NW_007729534.1:148607-152996 GCF_000696425.1 Galeopterus variegatus | reverse complement strand
CTCCTGGCAATCATGGAACCATTCATTTCATGAAAGGTAGAGATTAAGTCACAAAGGACTTCATAAATCTTCAATTTCAGGATTACAAATGCAAAAAGAGAGCTGAAACTAATCCTTCTCTGTATATTATAGTCTGCTTTAAATTTATATAGATTATGGTCAATCAACTTGCAAGGCAATTTCTATTTGTAGGTTTCTTGAACAGTAGCCAGATCCACATTTGTAGCAGAAAAAATATAGGGAGATTAGGAAGCAAAACACCAGCCCAGACAAATAGCAGAGAAGAGGACTTAAAATCAACCCTTAGGACTCTTGCTGTAGACAAGATGGAGTGAGCCCACTGATGCCTAGCTCTCCAAGCTTACTATGAAAATTTCTGGACAAAATAAATAAGCAATAACATGAGGGGTCTAAAAAGTAAACAAAAGTAGGTAAACTGGGGAGGGAAACAAAACTTGAAGCAGTTGGGGTGGAGGATGGATGTGAGTTTCTCAGGGTTTTTCCCCTCTTTTCTCTTGGGGTCAGGGCAGGCCCTTAGCAGAGCTGTGGTTGTGACTCCACAGGCAGTTAAAACTCCAAGAGAAATCCCACCTCCTTGGTCAGAAGACTAGGAAAGAGAGCGCCTGAGACCTGGAGATCAGGTGAAACTCACAACTTAAGGGCAGCTCCACTGAGGACCAGCAAGAGGTGTAGCCAGGAAGGGAGCCCTTCGGGAACAAAAAGTGCCAAAGAATCCCTTTTTTTCTCTTCCTCCTCTGCCCATGGGCAGCCCCAGTAACAACCATACACTGGGCAGTTAAAACTTTCAGAAAAACCTGCTACTTGTGGACAGAGAACCAAAAAAGTGTTCCATGTGGGCAAGAGAGAAGAGAGCTAGAGAAGGGGATTCCTTCAAATTTGAGTAACAAACGACACAAATCCTAGGTTCACCCTAAGCTATTTACATACAGCAAACATCAAATAGACACAGCACAGCAAAGACACTGAGAAGTGAGCAATTAAACCACCACTCCAGTCCCACATGCAAAGGTTTTAAAAGCTAAGCTGACACTGAAATCCTTGCCCATGGATGGCAAGACTGACTTCAGGGTTGATTGCCTACTGAAATTAAAAAAAAGTAACATTAACCAGAGGCTTTAAACAGGACCTAGAGTCCAAACAATGTAATATTCAAAATGCCCAGGACACAATCTAAAATTACCGCAACCAGGAAAATATGACTCATTCTCAAGGGAAGACAATCAACAGAGGCCAAGTGCATGATAACCCAGATGTCAGAATTATCAAAGACTTTAGCTATTAAAACAACATTGGGCAAAAGTAAACATTCCTGAAATGAAAGGAATAATAGAAATTCTCAAGAAAGAGACAAAAGCTATTTTTAAAAACCCTGAAATTTTAGAACTAACAAATATCTGAAATAAAAAATTCACTGATGGGTTTAATAACAGAATGGAGATGACAGAAAAATCTGTGAATTTATAGAAAGATCAATAGAAATTATCCCATTTGTGGACTAATGGGTACAAAACTATGCTACCCTAAGTGAATCATTGTATAGCATGTGCATTTATTGAAACAACACAATATACCCCACAAATATGTACAAGTAAATGTCAAAATATTCTGAATAAAAAAAAAAATTTAGGGCCAGCCCGGTGGTGCACTCGGTAGAGTGCGGCGCTTGGGAGCGAGGCGGCACTCTCGCCGAGGGTTCGGATCCCATATAGAGACTGGTCCGCTCACTGGTTGAGCGCGGTGCGGGCTCGACACCGAGGGTTGCGATCCCGTTGCCGGTCGCAGTACGGGCGTGACACTGAGGGTTGCGATCCCGTTACCAGTCACGAAAAAAGAAAAAAAAGAAAAAAAAAATTATCCCATTTGAACAACAAAGCAAAAAGAAGGAACAGAGTCTTGGACACTTNGGATCGCAACCCTCAGTGTCGCGCCCACACCTCGCTCAGCCAGTGAGCAGGAACCGGTCTGCACGTGGGATCCGAACCCCTGGCAGAGCGCCGCCGCGCTCCCAAGCAACGCACTGTAGCAGTGCGCCACCGGACTGGCCCCTCACGTAAACTCTTGATCTATGATGTTTTTAACTTTTACAAGCTGAACTCATTCAACAAAGTCACTGAGAAAAGTAACTGAGCACTAAAGCTGACAGAATATTATCAAGCTACTTTTGCCTGAAGCAAACACAATTGTCAAATGATTTTACTGACCAACTTTATAAAAGCACTCTAATTTGCGAAATATCTTTCATCCAATTTAGACTGAATGCTGGGAGCAGGTGATGGGATAGGTCATACAAACTGGGACTCCAAGAAAAGATTTTGAGATTTAAAAAAACACTAAGTTCTGGGGCCGGCCCGTGGCTCACTCGGGAGAGTGTGGTGCTGATAACACCAAGGCCGCGGGTTCGGATCCCATATATAGGGATGGCTGGTTGCTCACTTTGGTGAGCGTGGTGCTGACAACACCAATCCAAGGGTTAAGATCCCCTTACCAGTCATCTTTTAAAAACAAAACAAAAAAAAAAAAACCCCACTAAGTTCTGTTCCTTGCTCTAGAAGGGTCCCTATGTCTAACTCTCAGTGGCCTCATCTACAATACCATGATCTTGCTTTAAAAGAGCACTGTGTGGGGCCGGCCAGGTGGCACACTGCTACAGTGCGCCACTTGGGAGCATGGCGGCGCTCCCACCGAGGGTTCGGATCCCACNAAAAAAAAATTATCCCATTTGAACAACAAAGCAAAAAGAAGGAACAGAGTCTTGGACACTTGCATAATAGCATCAAAGGTCTAACAGCTGTGTTTTTAGAGTTCAAGAAAGAGAAAAGAAAGGGGCCAGGAGAAGGGAAGAATAGGGCGTTAACCATTTAACGGGCTCAGAGTTTCAGTTTTGCAAGATGAAAAATGTTCTGTGGACAGATGGCAGTGATGATTGTACAATGAGAATGTACTTAATGATACTGAGCTGGACACTTAAATAGTTAAAATGGTAAAAAATAGTAATAACAAACAACATTCAGATATTAAAAAAAAAAAAAGACAAATACCATATGATTCCACCTGTATGAGGCAGTCAAATTCATAGAAACAGAAAGTAGAATGGTGGTTGCCAGGGACAGGGGAGCAGCAAATGAGGAGTTGTTTAAGGGATACATAGTTTCAATTTTGCAAGATCAAAAAGTTCTGGACATTGGTCGCACAATAATGTGAATATATTTCACACTACAGAACTATACACTTAAAAATAGTTACGGTGGTAAATTTTATGTTATGTGTATTTTATCACAATTAAAAATAAAATGTTAGGCTGGCCTGTTGACTCAGTTGGTTACAGCGTCGTGTTATAACACCAAGGTAAGGGTTTGGATCCCCTTAACGGCCAGCTGCAAAAAAAAAAATAGTTACACACACACACAACACACCCACACACCCACACGGAAGATGTTTGTCTTCAGCAACACACACACACACACGGAAGATGTTTGTCTTCAGCAATACACACACACACACACACACGGAAGATGTTTGTCTTCAGCAATACACACACACTCACATACACACACACACACGGAAGATGTTTGTCTTCAGCAACACACACACACACACACACACATACACACGGAAGATGTTTGTCTTCAGAGCTCATTTAAANCTTTTGCCTGAAGCAAACACAATTGTCAAATGATTTTACTGACCAACTTTATAAAAGCACTTTAATTTGCGAAACACATCTTTCATCCAATTTAGTCTGAATGCTGGGAGCAGGTGATGGGATAGGTCATACAAACTGGGACTCCAAGAAAAGATTTTGAGATTTAAAAAAACACTAAGTTCTGTTCCTTGCTCTAGAAGGGTCCCTATGTCTAACTCTCAGTGGCCTCATCTACAATACCATGATCTTGCTTTAAAAGAGCACTGTGTGGGGCCGGCCAGGTGGTGCACTGCTCCAGTGCGCCGCTTGGGAGCGCGGCGGCACTCCCACTGAGGGTTCGGATCCCACATACAGACCGGTTCCCGCTCACTGGCTGAGCGAGGCACGGGAGCAACACCGAGGGTTGCGATCCTATTGCCGGTCCCGGTCCAGTACAGGCGTGACACTGAGGGTTGCGATCCGTTGCCGGACACGACAAAAAGGAAAAAAATAAAAATAAAAAATAAATAAATAAAAGAGCACTGTGTGTTAATTATGAATCCAAAACCCAACTAAATATAAACACATGGGTGCTGAGGATGGCTTTTTAAAGCTATCTTTTCATTCTGCATCACTCTCTTCCTACTTAAGATAGTCTTTACTTAGCCCAGCTGGTTAGAGTGCTGTGCTGTAACACCAAGGTCAAGGGTTCGGATCTCCATATCCACCAGCTGTCAAGCAACAAA
>NW_007729534.1:145647-147998 GCF_000696425.1 Galeopterus variegatus | reverse complement strand
TTATGAATCCAAAACCCAACTAAATATAAACACATGGGTGCTGAGGATGGCTTTTTAAAGCTATCTTTTCATTCTGCGTCACTCTCTTCCTACTTAAGATAGTCTTTACTTAGCCCAGCTGGTTAGAGCGCCGTGCTGTAACACCAAGGTCAAGGGTTCGGATCTCCATATCCACCAGCTGTCAAGCAACAAAAAAGATAATCTTTACTTACTTGGTCAACTTGTGGCTTTTCATTGCTGTGAGGAATTCACTGACAATCTCAGGACTCTGGTACCTGCATGGTGTTTTTGATATGTATTTTAATGTCTACCAAAAAATAAAAAGGAAAAGGCAAGCATAAGACAAAGAACCCTGAATGAGAAAAAGTGAAGGCAATGGCTATAATTTAGTATTCTAATATTTTGTTTAAAAATCCTCTATAAAATGCTTTCAAGGAGAGCCAATCTTCATAGAACATGAATTCCAGAAGGAGAAAACCAGTAAGGTAGAACAGGAAGACAAATTAGTAAAGTTTTAGAAGAAAACTTTCCTGATGTACAAAAAAGAAACACCCAAAACTAAATCTGACAACTGCGCTATCATATTCAGACATTTATTTATTTATTTATTTATTTATTTATTTATTTATTTATTTATTTACTTGGCAGCTGCCCAGTCAGATAATTATTTTAAAGAGCCTTAGTGTTATAACATCATGCTCTAAGCAACTGAGGAGGAAACCTGAAAAATAAAATAAATAGCCATGAGTCTACATGGATATATATCACTGGATAAAGAAATAAATGAGTAAGAGGGAACAACTCCCTCTTACTAACTAATAAACCTAGAAGGAATAAGAAAAATTAAAAAATCACCATTAGGCAAATGCACCATAATAATCATTACTGCAGGGAAAGATCCATGACCAATGCATGCTAAAATTAATGGCTGAACACTTAAGGAGAAGTAAGATATATGCACATCCTCAAACATCTCCCCCAAAATATTTATTAATTACTATGGTGGTTTTAACATACGCCCACAAATTCTTTGATATCCCTCCCTTCAAGAGGTAAAGCTTAATCTCCTTCCCCATGAATGTGGGCTAGACTTGGTGAATCCTTCCTAACAGAATATGGAAACAGAAAAATAACATTACAGGGCCAGCCCGGTGGCGCACTGCTACAGTGTGCCGCTTGGGAGCACGGCGGCGCTCCCGCCGAGGGTTCGGATCCCACATACAGACCGGCCGCTCACTGGCTGAGCGAGGTGCGGGGGCAACACCGAGGGTTGCGATCCCGTTGCCGGTCACAAAAAAAGACAAAAAGGAAAAAAAAAAAAGAAAAATAACATTACAGAGGAGAAACCAGGCAGATACCATCTTAACCAAGTGATCAAAGGTAACTGACATCGTCAGTAATAAGACACACGGACTGCATGTAACCCCTGACATCATGAAACGAGGGCACATCACCTCTGTGGCATTCTTCTGCAAAAGCCATAAACTCAGTCTAATCATGAGAAAACATCAGAAAAACACATATCAAGGGACATTCAAAATACCTGACCAGTACTCTTCAGAAGTGTCAAGGTCATGGAACACAAGGAAAGAATAAGGAATTGGCGCAGATTGGAGAATATTTAGGAGACATGTTAACTAAATACAAAATTATCCTGGATTGGATTCCAGAACAGAACAAAGACAGTAGTGGGAAAACGGCAAATTCAAATAAAATCTTTACTTACCACATACCAGTGTCAATTTCTTAGTTTTGATAATTGTCCCTCAGTTATGTAAGATGTTAACATAGAGAAAAGTAGAGGAAGGGTTTATGAGAACCTTTAGCACTATCTATGCAGATCTTCTGTAGGAATAAAATTATTTCAAAGTAAAAGCCTTTTATTTCTTTTAAAAGAGGGAACTTGGGCTGGCCAGTTAGCTCACTTGGGAGAGCATGGTGCTGGTAACACCAAGATCACAGGTTTCGATCCCCTTACCAGCCAGGAGCCAAAAAAAAAAAAAGAGGGGACCCTACCTAGACATAATCTGAGAGGAATTTCAAATCAGAAAAATAAACAGTAACCTTAAAGCATCTGTAGTGGATTGAATTATGTTCCCCCAAAACTACTGAAGCTTGAACTGTGTCCCCCAAGTTTTATGTATTAGAAACTTAGCCTCCACTGTGACTGTTAAGAGGGTGGGAAATCCTGTTATAGTAACTGAAAGGTGGAGCCTTAGAGAGATTGGATTGCAGGACTGTGCAGCAGTGAATGGATTAAAAATGGTGGTCAAGGGCCGGCCCAGTGGCACACTGGAGAGTGCGCTGCTTGGGAGCACGGCGGCGCTCCCGCCGAGGGTTTGGATCCCATG